>NC_142941.1:24720171-24722671 GCF_046866305.1 Octopus bimaculoides | reverse complement strand
ACTGATTTTTGTTACGATGTTTCGTATACGAGACGTCGGATATAAACAAACAATAAGATCGAAGATGAAAAAAGGGTAATGAGCGTATAAGCCATATTTCGGGATCCTTTGCTCATATAACCCCGTAATCATCCACGAAGACATTGCTTCAATAGCCACTGAATCCTGTGGTGTAACATTATTGGATATACAAATTTTACATATTAAACATATTCCTGGAAGCTGGTCCGTAAGCATTAATAACTTGTAGAGATGCAGTATTTCGCTATGCAGCCATAACTTTAAAGTGTATTAAACGTTTTTATGAGTCAATACTGTGATGTACTGTGTAGGCAATGCACTTTGCATCACTTATATTCAGTGGCTATTTAAGCAATGTGTTTGTGGATGATTAAAGGGTTTGATAATTGCATATAAGTCCTCGACAAGCGGATGGGAAGGCCTACTTTTTTCTGTCACGGGCTTATACGCCCCATTATTATTATTTACAGGATTGTAAAACTCGGCACCGTATAACAAAACTATTCGCACCGATATATATATATATATATATATATATATATATATATATATATATATGTGTGTGTGTGTGTGTGTGTGTGTGTGTGTGTGTGTGTGTGTGTGTGTGTGTGTGTGTGTGTGTGTGTGCGTGTGTGTGTGTGTGTATGTATGTATGTATGTATGTATGTATGTATGTATGTCTCTTCAATTCTTTTTAATTATTATAAAACTTCCACTGAGGAGGGAGCCGGTTTCCAACAAAGATACAAGGCTCCATCTTTGGGATGTAGTTAGCACAGACAAATTCACATTTGCTACTTGAGTAAGGTTTTGAATATATTTACTGTTCCACTCACAGATTGCACTTGTAATGTACGAATTAGCTGGTCGATTTCTCTTTCTGAAAATCCCAGTTTATCCAAATTTGCCTTTAAGCATTTACTAACAAAACTCAGTGCTCCAATTATTAATGGTATGAATATGGATATAGAAGCTGGAGGTTTCGAAGCAGTTGTATGTATGTATTATGTGTTGTATGTATGCATGTATTATGTATGTGCGTGTTTGTATATATATATATATATATATATATATATATATATATATATATATATATATATATATATATATGTGTGTGTACGTGTATGTGTGTGCGTGTGTGTGTGTGTGAATGTGTGTGTGTGTTTGCTTGTGTGTGTGTGTGTGTGTGTGTGTGTGTGTGAGTGTATGTATATATGTTAGTCATCTGTCTCTGTTCTATGTCAAATTGATTAATCATCGCTACAATGCAAAATCCTTTCCACTGATTGTTTGTGTATATATAGTTGTATTCATCCAAGTGTATGTGTGTTGATTTGTTTATTCGGTCACGGAAAAATGATAAGTGAGTCACATGCGATATAGCTTAATAATTACATAATCATTGTTTTTTTTCATGGTTACATGTTTTTCCCCATCTGCAACTACAATGCCTTCATTTAATTTTCATAACCTTGAGAGAAGCCTTTCCGGTAAAAAAGAAAATTGTAAATATTTTCAAACGAAAAGGTGTGTGATTTAAGGGAGATTTGGCTGTTGTTTCTAGCACATTCCACGAGTACCTTCCTCGTTTCTTAGTCACTGTATTGACGTTTTTCAATAACTTTCTTCCCATAAGCACATTTTATGGAATGATGATGCTGATGTAACACACACGTGGTACATTGCTGGGATCTAAACAACAAAAAAATTTAAATTTAAATCCCTCTCCTCCATCCAAGCGAGGCCGTGTGCGTGTGCGTGTTTGTGTGTATAAGAAAACACATATTTACAGACAGAAAAGTATGCTATTAAAATAACTTATCTTTTATATACCTTTTTTTTTTAAATCACTGTGGATAAATTCCAGTACTGATCTCATGTTCTCCAATATTTTAAAATTATAAACAGAAATAATGAGGTGTAAAAGAATCAGGAATTTTCAATTTTTTTTTAAGCATAAATGTGCTTATGAGGAGAAAATTATTGAAAAAGATCAATACATGCGACAGTGACAAAGGTGGTCGTAGGATATGCTAGAAACAACAGCTAAATCTCCTTTAAATCACACACCTTTTCTTGTGAAAATATATAAATGTTATTTTTCTTTTTACCGAAAAGACTTTTCCATCGTTTTTAAGTACGTACTACAAAAAAAAAAAAAAAAAAAAAGGCCAAAATCGTTCCGGATAGTGGTAAGGAGGGGAATGGAGAGAGGTGAGAAAAAATTAGGGCATTCTTTGGTATACCGCTCAGGACAGAAAGTGAAAGAGAGTGGCACTCACTCGCTCTCTCTCTCTCTCTCTCTCTCTCTCTCACACATACACACATTATCTTTCATATACACGTGCATACATAAATACATATGCGTACATCTTTTATGTATGTATGTGTGTGCGTGTGTGTATGAGACAGAGAGACAGAGAATGATGTCTAAGTGGTGCTCTCTCTCTCTCTCACACACACACACACACGATCTAGT
>NC_142941.1:24622671-24717671 GCF_046866305.1 Octopus bimaculoides | reverse complement strand
GTTACAAAACATGGGGTGAATTTCCGGAAGCCGCATCCACTCTTCCGTCATTAGAGTATTCATTCGAAGGACTAGGTGCTTATTTCAAATTCTCAAGATCATTTGTTTACAATTCTTTGAAACTTGATCCTATCGGTAAGTACTACTACTACTACTACTACTACTACTACTACTACTACTACTACTACTACTACTACTACTACTAAATCTTAGACTCCCTCAAGATTTGTAAAAACGAGAATTTTAAAATAATCACAGCCGACGAAATGCAGTTTATATGTTGTGAAAATGATGGATAGCCTTTTGCTGCTTCCATTCATTTAGCAATGTGAACAATTGATGTGAGCAATGTTAATAACAGAAAAAGACAGGCAATTGCAAATGATATCCGGTTGGGCCACTCTGAAACTGTCTACAAGTCACAATGAAGCCTTTCCTTGTTAGACACATATGTATGTACGTATGTATGTGTGTGTATGTATGTGTGTGTATGTATGTGTGTGTATGTATGTGTGTATGCATGTATGTATGTATGTATGTATGTATGTATGTGTGTGTGTATGTATGTATGTATGTATGTATGTATCTATGTATGTATTGTGCCAGGTCGCTCTCGAGTGCTACTGGTACCTTGTAGTCCAGTACAACCTGTTCCATGGTCAGGTCGTCGGCGACTAAACTGGCAATTCCACCAGGCAATTCCACCAGGCAATTCCACCAGGCAATTCCACCAGGCAATTCCACCAGGCAATTCCACTAAGCAATTCCACCAGGCTTGCAGAACAAAAAATAAGACCTGTCAAAGGGCGGAGGAACTACAATGTAGTCAACAACCATTCAATTATGTGTGTTTGTGGAGTGTTTGTGTGTGTAGTGTGTGTGTTACATTTTGGACTCTGCGTGTGTGTATTGTATATACTGTGTTCTTTTTTTTTTTAATTGTATAAATCGTATGGGCAGTGGGCAGGTCCTTCTGTTCCTGTACGGGTAGTGAGGCCTCCCCGCCCTCCAAGAGCAACCCAAGGCCTCCACAGTTCTCTTGCTCAGGATTCAGTGATTCCATCCCCTCTTCTTCTTCTTCTTCTTCTTCTTCTTCTTCTTCTTCTTCTTCTTCTTCTTCTTCTTCTTCTTCTTCTTCTTCTTCTTCTTCTTCTTCGTATTTATTAGGTAGTATGATTTCTTGTTGTATTTGTCAGCTTCATTAAATACTACCCTCAGCGAGATACGTCTTGCCGACACAGGGGAGATCACCGAGGCTGGAGCTGGATACACTTTCTTTTGATCAGGGAAGGCACCGGATGAACGCAGGGCAGCAGTAGTTGGCTTTGCCATTCGCACCGCCCTCGTCAAGAACCTGGGGTCCCTCCCAAGAGGAATCAGCGACCACCTGATGGTGATGAGAATTCCTCTCCAAGGCAAGATGCACTTGACACTCATCAGTGCTTACGCCCCCACCGCGACCTACACTCTGGAGCAGAGAGAGTTGTTCTATCAGAACCTCACCAAAGTACTACAAGAAGTTCCTAAAGACGACAAGCTGCTAATACACGGGGACTTCAATGCCCGTGTAGGCAGAGATGCCCAGTCTTGGCCAGATGTCATCGGGCCACATGGCATCGGACATGAGAATACCAACCGTCAACTGCTACTCACCTTCTGCGCTGAACAGAAATTCACCATCACCAATACCCTGTACCAACTGCCTGACATCCACAAGGCTACCTGGATGCACCCAAGGTCCAAGCATTGGCACCTGATCGACTATGTGATCATCAGGCACCGTGACATCCAGGATGTTCGCATCACTAGGGCAATGAGGGGAGCTGACTACTGCACAGATCACCTGCTGTTGAGGTGTAGACTGTCCTTTTCCATTGCCAACAGACACAGACGCCAGAAAGCTGATGCTAAAAAGAAACCGGGCGTCCAAAAACTCAATGAACCAAAAACAAAAGAGACCCTCATTGCCAACCTTGCGAACCAGCTTGAACATCTGCCAGCAGAGGGAAACCTTGAGAAGGCCTGGGTCAACTTCCGGGATGCAGTGTATGACTCTGCCAGCTTTACCCTTGGCCAGACAAAACCGAAACACCAAGACTGGTTTGACAACAAGAAGGAGATCACCACCCTCCTCCAGGAGAAGAAAGAAGCCTTCACAGCCTGGCTCAACGACAAAGACTGTCAAGCCAAGCACGACGCTTCAAGAACATCAGAGGAAAGGTGTAGACTGAGCTGCGACAGATGTAAGACAAGTGGTGGGAAAACAAAGCTGTAGAACTACAGCAGTATGCAGACGAACACAACGCCAAGAAGTTCTTTGCCGGCCTGAAAGACGTGTATGGCCCCACGCTAAATGCAATGGCACCTGTGCGCTCTGCCGATGGAACCCAGATTAATGAGAAGAGTGACATCACACAGCGCTGGAGTGAACACTTCAGTCAGCTGCTAAACAGACCTTCTCAGATTGACCAACAGGCCATCCAAGACATGCCACAGGGCCCAGTCCTGGTGTCGCTTGATGACCGCCCCAACACTGGCAGAAATCCAGAAGTCCATCAAGCAACTACATGTGGGGAAAGCACCTGGTCCTGACGGAATACCCCCCAGAGATCTTCATAGAGGGTGGTGAAGCTGTTGCCATCAAGTTGAGTGAGCTGATACAGCAGTTCTGGGACGATGGATCAGTGCCGCAGGACTTCAAGGATGCTAACATCGTGTATCTGTACAAGAACAAGGGGAACAGAGCTTCATGTGACTACCACAGAGGCATCTCATTGCTGAGCAACACAGGAAGGGTCATAGCCTGTGTTTTTCTGAATCGCATCACACACCACCTGCTGGACGACGTGGTCTCAGAGAGCCAGTGTAGATTTAGGAACAACAGGGGGACAATAGACATGTCTTTGCGGTACGGCATATACAAGAGAAGCGCCGAGAACAAAACCAGAACCTCTACATCCTCTTCGTGGACCTGACGAATATTTTGACACTGTCAACCGAGAGGGCCTGTGGGATATCTTGTCCAAGCTAGGCTGCCCACCAAAGCTCATCAGGATCATCAATTCATTTCATGATGGCATGATGGCTCGCATCGTGGAAAACGGAGATGTCTCTGATCCATTCCCGGTCTTCAATGACGTGAAGCAAGGCTGTGTGATGGCTCCCACACTCTTCAGCCTCATGTTTGCTACCATGCTCTTCCACACCCGGTCAAAGTCTGATGCTGGTGTCACTATTCTCTACAGATGTGACGGCCGATTCTTTGACCTCAGACGTCTGAAGGCAAAAACCAAAGTCCTGGACGCCCTAGTGAGAGACTTCCTGTTTGCGGACGATTGTGCGCTTGCAGCATTGAATGAACCCAACCTGCAAGAACTTGCTACTTGTCTTGCAGAAGTAGCAAAAGCCTTCGGACTGACCATTAGCCTGCGAAAAACTGAAGTAATGCTTCAGCCTGCACCTGACCTGACACCTCCTGAGTCTCAGATTGAGATTCAGGGTACAAATCTGAGCAACGTAGAGAGCTTTACATACCTAGAAAGCTGCCTGTCCTCAAACTGCAGCATGCACAAAGATGTCTCCATGAGGCTTGCAAAAGCAGGAGCTTCGTTTGGCAGACTTTGGACACGTGTGTGGGCCGAACGAGGCATCAGACTTTCCACAAAGCTGGCAGTCTATAGGGCAGTCGTCATCACCTCTCTGCTCTGCGGCTGTGGGGCGTGGACGCTGTATAGGAGGCAAATGCGAGTACTTGACCAGTTCCACCGCCGCTGCTTGCGACAAATCATGGCACTTTCTTGGTAGGACAGAGTCTCTAACACTTAGGTGCATCGCAGAGCCGAAATGCCCAGAATCGAAGCCCTCATCATGAAGGCCCAGCTCCGGTGGGTCGGACATGTAGTCCGCCGAATGAACGATGCGCGTCTACCAAAGATTAACTTCTCTGAGCTGGCTTCTGGAGTAAGAAACCATGGAAGGCCACTAAGGCGATACAAGGACAGCCTGAAAACTTCCCTTGAGGCCTGCAGCATTTCAGTCCGTGGCTGGGAATCGCTTGCCTCTGACTCTACTTTCTCAAAATATGTGCTGAGATCGTTGGTAAAAGACCCGAGTGCCCCAATAATGACGAGTATAAGTTGGAACTTGTAATCCAGGTAAAATAGCTGTAAATTTCTCAGTAGTTCAGCCTAAGTGTTTTCTTTTTCACTGATCTTTAGATTTATGTTGACATTTGCTGGATCGTATCTCATCAAGTGTCCAGTCAAGTAGTTCAAATGCTGATATGAGTACTGATACCAGAAAAACATTATGAGCCACTGTTTTATTGTATGCAAAGAGTTCTTATCTTTGGTGAGAAACCCGCTTCAAGCCGGGTTTCTCACCAAAGAAATCTATATCTTCTCGTGAAGTAGCTGCTATGACATTTATTGCTTGTTCTCACACGTCTTTCTGCACTGCTAACTGACTTCTGTTGTATTTGCTATTAATTATTTTTCTTTCAGTTTCTCTCCTCTGAAGTCAGAGTTTCTGATTGTCAGCTTTTAGCTCCTATTTGAAAGTGATCAGTTGTAATCAAGGCTTTTTCGAACATAATTTCAATCTGCTTCTTCTTTTTTGTTGATGAGACATATAGTAATGGTCTTGTATGCATGCAAAAAGCATCGTCACATGGTTGATGGTAAATCAACATGTTTTCTTTCTCCTTCAAAAAGCCTATGACAACAGGTATTGTATTAGTCTTCAGGTTCCACATTTTGCTAATTTCTATTTCAAGATCTTTACACTTGCTCAGTTTTTGATAGGCCTTGACAGATACGTTTATATCGATTGGGACAGTCATATCAATGAGGAGGTATGATTTTTGTCTGAAGTCTTTCAATATAATGTCTGGCCTATTTTCATCTATCTTTCTGTCAGTTTGAATGGTGAAGTTCCAGAGGAGTGAGATGTGATCATTTTCAAGCACTGGAGGTGGTTTGTGTTCCCACCATGGGGCAAGTCCAGGTTTTTGCAAATTACTCAGTGAATATATTGTGCCTGTTGAGATACTCTGTAGGCACAGGAAAACTGCACACGGAGACAATGTTTCCTTTTGTTGTTGACATACACGACATATTATTATCATTATTATTATTATTATTATTATTTTATGTTTGACTTTTGTTTTGCATTTGTACAAGTTGGATCCAAGTCTCACCCAGAGACCTCAAGAGACAACAAGTTAGAAGTTCATGTAGGTGTTATGCCTAGGGTACCATATATTTGGATTTGTACAGTTTTGTTCAAGTGAATGTTTAAGAAACCATAAGAAAATTATGTTTGCTTTAAAATTTGAGATCACATAGACAGTATTTTACGTAGGATATGGGCAGTTCCCATGAGCACTATCTTTTGGACTTCAGCCATTTTGGGGTTTCCTGGTATCTGAGCTAGGTAGTAATCAGCCCGTTTCGCTGTCATTCCCAGGGCACCTATGACAATAGGTATTGTTTTCGTCTTCAGATTCCACATTTTGCTAATTTCTATTTCAAGATCTTTATATTTGCTCAGTTTTTGGTAGGTCTTGACAGATACGTTTATATCAATTGGGACAGTCATATCAATGAGGAGGCATGATTTTTGTCTGAAGTCTTTCAGTATGATGTCTGGCCTATTTGCGTCTATCTTTCTGTCAGTTTGAATGGTGAAGTTCCAGAGGAGTGCAATGTGATCATTTTCAAGTACTGGGGGTGGTTTGTGTTCCCACCAGTTTTTATCATGGGGCAAGTCCAGGTTTTTGCATATTACCCAGTGAATATATTGTGCAGCTCTATCATGCCTGTTGAGATACTCTGTAGGCGCAAGCAGACTGCACATGGAGACAACATGATCGATGGTCTCATTTTGTTGTTGGCATATACGACATAATGGGGAGCTGCCGTTCTTTAATATGTTGGCCTGGTAGTTCTTTGTAGGTAGGCATTGATCTTGGGCTGCTATGATAAACCCCTCTGTTTCTGATTTCAATCCAGAGGCCATTAACCATTGGTGGGTAAGGGCTTTGTCAATATCTGCATTATTCGCTCTCTTTGGGTATTTGCCATTGAGAGGTTTTCCATGCCATTTTTCAGTCATAATAGCTAAGGCAGCAATTTTAGCACGGGTTTTCAAGCGCTTAGCTTTTTCTGTAGGTGTTTCTAGTTCGTCTAATTCTTGAATTTGTTGCAATTGGAATTCACTTAGATATTCCTTTGCCTGTTTTGTTACTGAGTAAGATGCTTTCTTGCTTTCATATTTTAAGACAAGTTTTAGCATCCAGTCCTCAGAGTTTTTCATATAGGTGTCTAGGCCAATTGTGGCTACCTTCATTGATAATGCCAGCTGTAGTAGTCCTCGACCTCCCTCTTTTCTTGGCAGATAAAGACGTTCTATATCTGCCTTAGGGTGGTGCATTCTATGCATTGTCAACAGTTTTCGTATTTTTCTGTCAACATTACATATTTCAGTAATTGACCAGTTAACGATGTTGAAACTGTAAGTCACGACTGGTATGGCTAGAGCATTGATCGCTTCGATCCTGTTTCTCGCGTTCAGCTCTGTCTTCAGTATTGCTCTCACCCTGCGATAACATTCTCTTCTGATCCTTTCCCTCATCACTGAGTGCTTGATATTGTCCCCTTCAATTACCCCTAGGTATTTGTAGCTCTCCGCTGGTTCTAACTCTTTTATGACATTTTGCTGGTCAAGGTTCACATTAGATGTATTTGTCATTTTTCCTTTGATAAAGATAGCTTTTGCACATTTATCAAGGCCAAATTGCATCCTGATGTCATCACTGAATTGTTTAACAATCGCTAGTAGGCCTTTGAGTTGTTGGTCATTTTTTGCAAAGAGCTTTAAATCATCCATGTAAATGAGATGATTTATATTTTTATCAAATATTTTATAACCATACTGTGCATCATTGAGCAATTTTGAGAGCGGTATTAGGGCTAGACAGAAGAGGAGTGGTGATAGTGAGTCACCCTGGAAAATGCCACATGAAATTCTTACATCTCCAGCATTTAGAGATTCATTGTCATTGTTCAACATCAGTGTGGTTCTCCATGATCTCATACTTACAGATAAAAAGTTTCGCAGAGTAGGAGCTATTTTATACATTTCCAGACATTTCCTAATCCAGCTATGTGGTAGGCTATCAAAGGCCTTTTTATAGTCTATCCAGGCTATTGACAAGTTTTTGTGTCGCTTGTGACAATCTTCTAAGATCATCTTATTGATGAGTAGCTGATCTTTACAACCATAAGATCCACGTTTACATCCCTTTTGCTCATTAGGGAATATGCTACTTTCTATTAAAAAACTATAGGTGTACTCGGTTAGGACAGATGTTAGCGTCTTATACATTGTTGTTAAGCAGGTTATGGGGCGATAATTTTTTGGTTCGTTTGTTTCCTCATTTTTTGGAAGCAGGAATGTTAAACCATTAACTAGCCAAGAGGGCATCAAACTAGGATTTTGCAAAACATCGTTGTAAAGTTTTGTTAGCAGTTCATGGCTTTCTGGGAAGGCATTCAACCAGAAGTTAGGAATTTTATCCTTTCCTGGAGACTTCCATTTGCTTGACCTCCTGAGAGCAGATCTTATATCTTCTACCCTGACCCCCTCCCACTTTTGCTCCTCTAAGGAGTCTAGGTCTGTAGCTATTCTATCAATCCAAGGGGCCTTTTCATTGTGTGTTTTATCTTCTGCCCAGATTTTATTCCAAAATTCTTGCACTTCTTCTTTTGATGGGACAGACTTTATTGTTACTGGTGTTTTCCCTATCTTCCTGTAGAAATTTTTGGGGTTATTTTTGAACATGTTATTATCTCGGAAGAATTTAACACGCTTTTCATACCTTGCTATTATTATTATTATTATTATTATTATTATTATTATTATTATTATTATTATTATTATTATTATTATTATCATTATTATTATTATTATTATTATTATTATTATTATTATTATTATTATTATTATTTACTTTTAATCAGCATGTTTGTTACAATCACTCACCGAGGCACACCCAGCGTCCTAGAGCGAGTGAATGATAAGGGATGTTACAGTATGACTGAAAGCTTGGGGAGGGAAAGTCAAAGGGACAGTAGCGAAATATCATGATGTAATACAACACAAATATTTAAATTGATAGGATTTTTTCCAAGGATGTGGGCAGCACTTGTCAGCACAATCTTTTGGATATCTCTGAGACATGGTTCTCCAGCGATATTATCTAGACGTTTCTGACACCCTTTTCTTATCATAATTAGGGCACCCACAATAACAGGAACATTTCTTGCTTTAAGATGCCACATCTTTTGTATTTCAATTTCCAGGTCCTTATATTTAGTTAATTTGTCAAATTCCTTTACAGATATATTTTTTATCAGTGGGAACACTTATATCTGTTAGTCTACAAGTTTTTTCTTCTCTGTCTTTAATGACAATGTCTGGTCGATTAACCTGGATCATTCTGTCGGTATTGACTGGAAAATTCCAGAGGATAGTGACATTTTTACCTTCAACAACTGGCTCAGGATGATGTTCATACCAGTAAGCATGAGTGCTGATTTCGTAGTATTTACATATTTTCCAATGTAAATACTGTCCTACACTATCGTGGCGATTTTTGTATTCGTTTGGTGTCAGCACAGGACACCCCAAGACGAGATGGTCTATTGTATCATCAAATTTATCGCAAAATCTGCATTTAGAGTCAGAACCGTTTTGAAGAACGATAGACTGGTAGTTTTTGGTAAGCAAGCTTTGATCTTGTGCCACCAATATGAATTCTTCAGTCTCTGTTTTCAGCCCTGAGTTTCTCAGCCACTGATGGGTTGTTGCTTGGTCTACATCAGCATTTCAGCTTGAAGTGTATACTGTCCATTCAAAGGCTTCTGGCTCCACCGCTCCTCAATTTGTTTCTGCCCGTTCTTTTTTGAAGTCTGTTTGATCCATTTTGCTTTTTTCGTGGCAGTGGTTTCTGGCTCTTCATCTAATTCAGGGATAATGCCAAGTTCCCTTGCGAATTTGCTAGCTTCCTTGACAATAGAATGTGAGTTTTGCTGCTTTCGTGTTTGCGTACAAGCCGCAGCATCCAGTTCTCTGTACTCGATAAGTACTCTTTCATTACTGTTTTGGAGGTCCTATTGCACAGTTCTACCTGTATCATTCCTCTTCCTTCATTTCTTCTAGGTAGGTACAGACGAGCAACGTCTGCTTTTGGGTGGTGCATGTTCTTAAATGTTAGTAGTTTTCTTCCCTTCCTGTCTGGGCGTTGGTGTTCTTTAAGATTCCAGTTAATGATGTAAAACTGTATTGGACTACTCGATGAGATTTTTGGAGTTTTTAGTTTTTGTAATACTCCTTTCGTATTTTTTCCTTCATAGTAGCATGTTGTATACCGTCTCCTTCGTTTATCTACCAGGTATTTATAGCTTTCTTGTGGGTCAAGCTCCTTGATGGCAGTGTCGGTATCTGAATTAATGGAAGCTGTTTGGTTGAGCTTTCCTCTTGCAAAAGTTGCTTTAGCACACCACACTTATCAAGGCCAATATCCATCTCAATATTATTACTGAACTCTTTAACAGTTGTTAACAGGCCTACTAGCTCTTCGTAATTTCTAGGAAACAGCTTCAGATCGTTCATATGAAATAGCGGATTTACTATAATACTAGCAGAAATACCAGACGTTGCCCGGCTTAAAGAGAATAAAGAAATAAAAAAATGCCGTCTAGATTACACAACTCTCAACTACATGGACCATAGACGTTAAGTGAAATGTTAAAAGAAAGTTTTCAACTCATATATGTATATAAATACTCGTAATTCAAAAACACGTTTTGTGTAGCTTATTTTGTAACCAAAAATCAGGTACAGATTATAAACAATCAAAGGCCGATTTTGTTGACTTATTTGACAGAGGTATTAGAGAGCCAATCCGATGATAGATCTGACCTTGGATCTTGAAAGTTTGCATGAATCCTAGCTCAGTTAAATCTCTTGTGGCTCCAAATATTGTCACATGTAGTGCAGCGTTGTATTGTCTAATTTTGCTTTGGGAGTACTTGGAATCTTGGAATCTTGGAATCTTGGTCAGTTGACAACAGTTTCTTCAATGGCTCTGGAGGTTGGGGTATTGCAGGTACTGCAGCAAAGTACAGGTGCCTCTCCTGGCCACTTCCTTGCTTTACAATGTATGCACTCAGTTGTCATTGCACCAGTGGAAACTCTAGTGTCATCTGCATAATGAACTTTTGTATCATAATTGGAAGCTGCTTCGTGGAAATTGCATTTTTAAGCTGTTGCAATTGCTTTTCGTTCTTCAGTGGGGATTTACTCCTTGTCAGCTATGTATACTTCTGTTCATAACTTTGAGATGTTCTCACTGTTGTAGGGCACAATCTCGTTTCTTGGTATGCTTCCCTTTCTGCAGCTGTCTTTCTTTCCCTGGACAGAGACATTCTTTTGGCTGACCATGACATTGTAGACAAATTTGACATTTTCTTCTAGGCATGGTTGTATACATATATAGAAATACACGGGTGCAGAAGATAGAAAACAATGAAAATAACTGGGTAACGGAAATTATATTTCTTAATATGACTGGCAGAAATTACGGAATATAAAGACTTGTACGGGTTGAAGCGAAATTTGCCCCTTAGTGAACCATAGAGGCAGTATCGAAGGAACCAGAAAAAAAGCCGTTAGCAACAGAACGCCACAAAACCGTTGCAAAAGTAAATAAGAAATTTTTCTGGAAATTACTAAGTGTACGGATTTAAGTGAAATTTTTTAAGTTACATCTGACAGTAAATTATGAACTTACTTTTATCAGTAATTCTGTCAATAAAAAAAAAACACAAAACATTACAAAAGTAAATAAGAAATTTGTAGGCAAATTCAATGAAGTGTACGGATTAAAGTGAAATTTATTAAATTACTTCTGTCAGTAAATAATGTATGAAATTACTTTCATCAGTAATTGTGAACTTCTTTCTGTAAGTAATTTGTTGCTGTTGTTGTTTTGTAAATAGCGATTGAAAACTTACAGTGAAAACAAACGCGATTGAACTTAAAGTAAAAACAATAGCGTCTAAACTATGAAAGTGAGAACAATAAAGAGAGAGAGAGAGAGAGAGAGAGAGAGAGAGAGAGAGAGAGAGAGAGAGAGAGAGAGCACTAGCTAGCTAGCTAGTTAGACAAATAAGATATAGACAGATAGATACAGAGAGATAGAGAGATAGACAGATATGAGCATAGAGATGGATAGAGAGAGATAGAAATAGATAGACATATAGACAGAGAGATATAGATGTCACTGTCGCTAGAAAACTGGAGGTGAATATTCTAAAAAACTTTCAAAGACATGAATGTTAAATAAAAAGTGATATTCTTTATTTTTAATTAAAAAATCAAATGAAGAGCCTGACATATATCCGAGGTTAAATTATTCCCGCATCACAAGTATGGAAGCAATTGGTTGAAGCCGTTTTCCTGTGAAAAGTGAATACACACACATCTCTATTTTATGTATCAGATGAGATTGTGATATGTTTTTGCGGAATGGGTGTAAGGGAGACAACAAATTTCTGAAAGTTACTTCGCAAAGAGTTACCTCTCTTCCCCACGTAACCCAGGAACAGGTGTCTTCTGCCCCCAGGGGACCCATTACTTGTAAGAAGTTTTAAGAGTCTAAAACCATCCCTGGAACATAAGTAATGTATGTTCACAGTTTGGAGAAAATCAGTTGAAAAATACGGCCTTTATAATGTGTTACACACACACACACACACACACACACACACACACACGCACACGCACACGCACACACACGCACACACACACATACACACGCACACACAGAGAATGGGATTTATATTATAGATAATACATTTTGAACTCATACCTGGTGTTACTCAGTTCGTTTGTGAGTGGGATCAGTGAATAATGGGGAGAGGGAGTTACCCTGAAAGATGCCTATTTTGATGTTGATGCTGTTGGATTGCCTCATCCTATTACTATGGTTTAGAAGGAGACGTGCGTTCCACTTGGCCATGCTACCTTGTTTTTGGTAGAAGGTGTATTGTTCCTTCAGCCAGCCGGGCGGGTATTTGCTCTGGGTTCTAGATGACATCAGTTAGGGATGCAGCAAAATTTTGGTGTGCTTTGTCAAACAATTCGGCCAGAAGTTAGAGATCCGGTCCATTCCTGGGGTTCTCCATTTGTGAGACTTTCTAAGAACGCATCTTAGGTCTTCTATTTCTATTGCCTCGTATTTCTACTCTTCAACTTCATCCAGTTTCACTTTCTCACGTTCTATCCAGTAAGCTTCAGTATTATATTCTTTTTTGTTGCTCCATATCTTCTTCCAGAACTCTTCCATTTCCTCAGTCTTATTATTACTTCTGCCTTAGCGAAGGCGGAGGTATTGTCTTCAGTCGTGTTTGTTTGTTTGTTTGTCGGTGGACAAGATATCTCAAGAACTGCTGGATGGATTCGGACGAAACTTTTGGAGATGCTTGGCTTCGTGAATAGCACGATTTTGGGATCAATCCGGTACCGGACAAGGATTCTGGATTATTTTTCCGGTTTTTTACTTAATTTTTGAGAGCTGTCAGGTTCATTTTTAGTATTCTCATTTGTGAGAGCAGTCGAGTTTATTTCAGATATTCTTATTTTGAAAACCATCTCTGGCTAATCGTTGAGAGGACGTTGGTGTTGCCTTGGTGGAGGTATGCGCTCTCTGAGTGCTCTTGTCATTATTATTATTATTATTATTATTTTATGTTTGACTTTTGTTTTGCATTTGTACAAGTTGGATCCAAGTCTCACCCAGAGACCTCAAGAGACAACAAGTTAGAAGTTCATGTAGGTGTTATGCCTAGGGTACCATATATTTGGATTTGTACAGTTTTGTTCAAGTGAATGTTTAAGAAACCATAAGAAAATTATGTTTGCTTTAAAATTTGAGATCACATAGACAGTATTTTACGTAGGATATGGGCAGTTCCCATGAGCACTATCTTTTGGACTTCAGCCATTTTGGGGTTTCCTGGTATCTGAGCTAGGTAGTAATCAGCCCGTTTCGCTGTCATTCCCAGGGCACCTATGACAATAGGTATTGTTTTCGTCTTCAGATTCCACATTTTGCTAATTTCTATTTCAAGATCTTTATATTTGCTCAGTTTTTGGTAGATCTTGACAGATACGTTTATATCAATTGGGACAGTCATATCAATGAGGAGGCATGATTTTTGTCTGAAGTCTTTCAGTATGATGTCTGGCCTATTTGCGTCTATCTTTCTGTCAGTTTGAATGGTGAAGTTCCAGAGGAGTGCAATGTGATCATTTTCAAGTACTGGGGGTGGTTTGTGTTCCCACCAGTTTTTATCATGGGGCAAGTCCAGGTTTTTGCATATTACCCAGTGAATATATTGTGCAGCTCTATCATGCCTGTTGAGATACTCTGTAGGCGCAAGCAGACTGCACATGGAGACAACATGATCGATGGTCTCATTTTGTTGTTGGCATATACGACATAATGGGGAGCTGCCGTTCTTTAATATGTTGGCCTGGTAGTTCTTTGTAGGTAGGCATTGATCTTATTATTATTATTATTATTATTATTATTATTATTATTATTATTATTATTATTATTATTGGTCTGTTAAATCATTTCACTTAATTATTAATGAGCTTAAAGATTCCTAACTAGCCAGTAAAGCAATCTCCTTTGTCCCGTTCACCAGTTGACTTCATCAGTTTCTCAGTCATCTTCCTCTCTGTTCATTTCTTGATGTTGCTCGGCAATCACGTTCGTTGAATTTTTTATTACCATTTCTTGTGTTCTGTTTAGTTAGAATGGGAAGGGTTATGTCTATGACACTTAAAATTTTCAGTATCCTCTATGAGTGATGGAACAAAATCATCCTGAAGCGAAGGACCTCATCCTAAGAGTTGATACAATATGAATTCTGCTAAAGGTACCAAAGGTCCAGTCGATGTTGCTAATCCGAATGATAATTTAGTTCAGCATCTAAGAACACAGAACGTAAAGATCCTGAACAAATAACGAAAGGCATCTTAATAGACGCTCCAACTATTCCGTCGATCCACCGCTATGGAATACAACTTTTTTTTGTCGATCCTGAAAGGATGAAATGTAGTTATTTTGGTTAGCTTTGAACTCACAGCACTGAAAGCTGTAGCAAATATCGCTAAAATCTACGCTCTAACGACTCTGTCAATTCGTCATAGAGGCTCTTAAAAGTATCATGACTCTGCCCATCTACCACAGACTAAGTCATTGAATAACAAAACCAAAAGTAAATCCCATTGACATCGACTCTGTCCCTTTCATCCTATTAAAAACGATGCAAGAAGTCAATAAGGGAAAAATCTATCTAGTCGCTTGACCTTCTGGAAGTATCAGCTAAACCACTTTCTATTTACAGTTTATCATCTTAGCAAAGCAATGTTGTGGGATAATCTAATCTGAAACTCTGAGGCAAAAAATATCCGAAAAGACGAAATTTTAACCGCCGAAATAACTTTGATCACAGATCTGCTTGATCATGTTGACCTGGTGTTGAACAACAACTCTGCTCCGACATTCGTTATTGTTGCTCTATCAATTTAAAATCTAACACAGAAAGTAAAGCAACTACTACTTGAAAATCAATCATATCCGATTGATTACGATGTATGAATTAGTTAGTTATGTCTCTTTACACTAGGCCTAACTTCGGATTTACCAGAAGGAATAATCCTGAAATATCTGGTTCTCTTCTCCTCAACGAATAAAACTGTATAACTGTTGCCGAAGCAGACTCCCACTAATTTCCTAGGACTAATCTTTTCTTTTACATATTAAAAATATTTATGGTTTCTCAGATTCACATTCGCAACGAAGAGTCAAAATCGTCTGAAAGTGCTACAGACGAAAAACAGAAAAAAAAAAGACATGATTCATTGTGAGCCTATAATCTGAATCTGGATAAAGAAGTTAAGAGGTGATGTAGTGAATGTCTTAATTCATGGTATATTTCTCTTTTAAAAATAATAGCAGTAATTATTGTTGGTAACTTATCGGAACGTAAATCTGATCTTTGCAGGCAAAGAACAGAAATAGGAATGTTTCAGTCATGAAGTCTGCTTGATTAGTGACATATTTTTACATATAGAAAATAGTTTTGAATACATTTAGGCTACAATAATTTGAATAATTAAAAATCAAGAGGAGCAAACGGAAGATTTGATTTGGGTCAACAGTATGCGTAAGTATGTTAAGGGATAGTGTAGTGACTGCCAGCAAACAAAACAACCTATATTTTTGATATTTTATCCTCTTCGTTGGGAGAATTACCGTTAGCTGTTTTTTTCTCCTTTCTTTCAATGTGAGGGAAATGTCAGTTAAATATTTGTTGCGTCCGACATTTCGTACATCATCCAAATTTGTGAAATTGACCCATTTGAAATTTCTTTTTTATAATTATGCATATAGAAAATAGTTTTGAATACATTTAGGCTACAATAATTTGAATAATTAAAAAGCAAGAGGAGCAAACGGAAAGATTTGATTTGGGTCAACAGCATGCGTAAGTATGTTAAGGGATAGTGGTTATAAATTATTCATAACACACTTCATTTTGTATATATAAATGTTAATTGACTGGCAGTCTGTATTAACCGTTTCGCAAGTAACCGGAAACGTTCTGTGTAAGACAAGCCCGTTGTAGTTCAGGGTTCCGCCGCTAGAAGCCACTTGATGCGACACTCAGACATTAGTCTGCCGACAGGAGTCGTCGTGCGAAGTCGTACTGCCACGTGGTGCGTCTTTGTTTTGCTGTGCTTCTCCCTTGTTCGTCGATTTTTGCGATGACTGAAACGAAAGGACAGCGTACTTCTATCAAATTCTGTTTTCTGCTGGGGAAAAAGGTGGCTGAAATAGTTCTTATGCTTCAAACAGCTTACAAGGACACTGCCATGAGCAAAGCACATGTTTACAAGTGGTTTTCACACTTTAGGAATTGTAACATGTCTCTTGAAGACCAACCTCGTTCAGGGCGACCGTCGAACTTCTGAACGAATGAAAATATCACGGAAATTGGAGGACCGTCGCCGAACAATTGACGAACTTATTATTATGACTGATGCGTCCTGGAGCTCCTGGCAACGAATTTTGAGCTAGGAATTGAGATCGAAAAGAGTTGCAGCAAAATTTGTGTCTCACTCACGGAAGATTAAAAGCAACCATGACCCAATGTGTGTCGTGAACTGAAAGAACAGTTGGAAGTTGATCCGGACGTTTTTTCGAAAGTCATCACTGGTTACGAAAGCTGGTGTTATGGGTTCGACCCAGAAACGAAGCAGCAACCAAGTCAATGGAACATTCAACGTCCCCAAGCCCCACCAAAAGTGCGTCAAGCGAAGTTCAATGTGAAGACAATGCTGATTTGTTTCAATGCGAAAGGATTTGTCCACACAGCATTTATTCCACCTGGTCAAACTGTTGACAAGACATTTTACTTGGCAGTTCTGAAGCATTTGCTAGACACGGCAAGACGAAAACGTCCCGACCAGTGTCAAAGTGGAGAGTGGTGGTATCATCACGACAATGCACCTTCGCATACCGCCTTGAGTGTGAGAAATGTTTTGATAAAAAATGGCATGACACCGTTTACCCACATTCTGCTCCCTACAACTATTTTTTGTTCCCCCGAATGAAAAAAGTCCTTAAAGGAACACGTTTTGCAGATGTGGAAGATGTGAAGTAAGAAACGATGGAGGCGTTAAAAGGTATCACTTCGCAGGAGTTCTAGGACTGCTTCGAACAGTGGAGAATACATTGAAGGCGATAAAAGTGCAAACATGTAAAACTAAGTGAATAAAATAATATTGCAAAATTCTGATGTTTTGGGGTTACCCCGTCGTACTATATTGAAAGTGTCTAACATTTCGTAATTGTCATTTGATGCAAACAATGATCAGAGTTTTCCTTCCCATAAGCACTGAAATGAATCTGCGTTTCTTTTAGCTGGTACTAACAGGTGATGCTATTTTTTCTTTTACTCCAACTAAAAGGAAAATTTCAATTAAGGAATTTTTGCGCGCATCAATTCTTAACATGTATACGCAGATTAAAAAGAGTTGAAAAGAATTGATACGGAGGAGTCTTGGCGTAGACATGCTTTTGATTGAACATTATTTTGATGATGTCTTTGTTCAGTTATATGTCAACCCTGATAGAGCAAAATGAAGACGAAAGGCATTTCATTTTTATCTACTTGACAACAAATGCCCTACTATTATTTAAGAAGGTAAGGTAGGAACAGAGGGAGAATCGACTGTCTGTTATTTGGCCATTTGTTTAGTGGAGGTTATTGTGTAATCCAATGAATTGTTTCTATTTGAATTATATTTTCATTTTGCAGATGTATATCAACAGGTCAAGGGTATGAAGCTTGACATGAAGGTTGTGCAAGAGGTAGGCTCAGATTTATATATTAACAAGCACAAATGTACTCGCACATAAGCGCGCGCACAAACAAGCATACAAACACACGCGCTCACATATGTACAAACATATCAAACATGATAGATACACATCGTAATGCATATATATATAGAGAACGTTGCCAAAATCACCCCAAAAAAACTGCATATACATTCCCGGCCGATGCACCATTTCTTTACGCAAGCACATTGTTTCGAGTTTATTCTTATTGTGTAGCACCTAGGGCAAGAGTCTTCTGCTATAGCCTCGGCCTCACCAAAGCTTTGTGAGGATTTTCGTAGGCGGAAACTGAAAGAAGTCTGTCGAATATATATATATTCGACAGACTTCTTTCAGTTTCCGCCTACGAAGTATATGTTTAAATCGTTCGTTGTGTTTTCCAAAACGGAGGCGAACACCTTTCGGCTTGAAAAATTAAGACTAGGATATTTTCCTACTTTTAACATGAAACCAATAGTAGCCTTAATTCACAAATAAAGAAATTATATCCCCTAATGCGGTGTTGAACACTCATTTTCATCGTTCGACATATATATATATATATAACACGCTCATGTGTATATATATATATATATATATATATATATATATATATATATACACATGAGCGTGTTATATATATATATAAATGTCGAACGATGAAAATGAGTGTTCAACACCGCATTAGGGGATATAATTTCTTTATTTGTGAATTAAGGCTACTATTGGTTTCATGTTAAAAGTAGGAAAATATCCTAGTCTTAATTTTTCAAGCCGAAAGGTGTTCGCCTCCGTTTTGGAAAACACAACGAACGATTTAAACATATACTTTAATAATATAACACTAGCCTTCTGTAGTTTTTCCACTGTTTTTTTAATCTTTTATATATATCAATTTAAATAAGTGCTAAAAGACGATCCATTATAAAAACTTTATTATGACCTATGATCATTTCGATGCAATATCCAGATAAACTCATGCATATTATAAAATATGGAATATTGTATCTCTTCAGGGTCATATTACTTAATTCATAGCAGGCAGTAAAAAACAGACAACATTAATAGTTGTCCTAAAATTACATGTATATAAACAGGTTGAAAAGACATGAAACATATTGATACTGTATAGAATATCGGTCTTGAAAACCGTTAGAAAGCAGAGTAAGTGAGAAGTGTTGTTAAGTTAAGATATTAGCCTATGATGTTAAGTAGCGAACGAGTAAGGGACGCTGTCATTTTCTTAAAAATCCGTTGGACTTATGAAAGTAAATAAAACAAAGAAAGAAGAAAATAAACTGCTATATATTGAAAATATTAAAAATATTTTTACAAGTTAATAATCAAAGAGAGGTAAATCTAATAAATAATGCTTATGTATAATATAATATAATCTACTCAAATGTACATAATCTAAACAAAAAATTATATTGATTTAAGATTTAGAACAGTAATGAGACTTTATATGGTTATGTAAACCGCATAGATTAGAGAATATAAATTGTAAAAAATGAGAAATAATAAGTAAAAACATATATAAATTAGGTTACATTTATATTGCTGCTATCAAAATTATAAATAATGAATAAAAATAAGTGAAATGAATTAGGATACATTCACATTGCAGCTAACAAATTTAAAGAAAAATTAAATTAATTAACTTAGTAATGGGGTTTAAATACAATATTAAGAATAATATCAAAAGAAGTAGTGGATTTAATCGATAGCATAAAAAGTAAACAAATATTACGGTATAATCGTAAATAACTCACATATAAAAAAATATAACTGAAAAATTAAGTAATTTTTATGATGTAAAGTAACTAGCTGAAAATGACACCATTATATTAGATAATTCAGTAGATACTTAGGAACAAAAATTCAACTCACTTAAAAAAAGAATTTTTTTTAAAAACGTATTATATTATGAAAAAGAAATAATACATCCAGAGTTAACCATGTAAGACTTAAATTCATGGTCAAAGAGAGGTAAATCTAGCAAATTAATATATATGTGTGTTTTTAGAAAATCTAAATGAATCAGTCAATGTTATTGATCCTATCACATTGTTATACTGATTTTGATTTTTTTTAAAAATTATAATAATCTTATAGAGACCAATAAAGGATATGTTGTCAAGATAAATAAGAGATTATAAATTATAAATTACAAAGTAAACTAAATTAAGTTACACTCAAATAGCAACCATCTAAATCTAGTCTTAATTGTACATTAACTTAGTAATAAGATTAAATAAATAAATGGATTAAAAAGATAGTTCAAGCAGTCAAAGAAAATTTCAATATCATCTATACAAAGAATTACAAGGGAAATTACAATTAAATAGGAACAAAACTTACCAATAAGAAAAGGTTATATTAAATTAAAGCTAAACACATTTAATATAATATCACGGTATGTGGTTAAAGCTAAACCAAATTAAAATAAAATGAAACTATGTAGTAAACTAACCTCACTAAATTAGATTAATAATATCGATTAATAGAACAAAAATGTATGTTTATTCATATGTAAACATCTGAAAGATCTAAATGTGATTTTGTTAATCAGGTCACCCTTAGTAAAAAGTATGAAATACAATTATATAGGGAACAAAAATTACATAGGGAACAAAAATTTTTGCCCTTGTCATACGAAAACGATTTTCCTAGAATTGACCGTTCTAAAGAGTACTCCTTATTTTGGTCTTTCAGTTGCCAAATTAAACTACTAACGCCGTGCTATTTTGTTTTTTCTGTCTCTAAATGATGAGTAATGGTTCGATATTCTCGAGATTTCAAGTGACGATGAGCCAATATAACTCCAAATTCCATTCTTGGTTAAAACATTACACCTGTATACAGTATTTTTTAGTTTTTGCATTTGCACTTAGGAATTTGATTCTATTAGGATTAATTTCAGATATTACTATTATGTTGTTATTATTAAAATTGGTACTATTATTATTATTGTTTACTTTTAGATTATCTATAACTGTGTCACCTGGAAAATTCAGATTATTACCTATATTTATGTTACTAGAATCTTCAATAAAATTAGAGCTTAATAGTTTTAAGTTATGGGTGGCGATAAGTTGTGTTAAATTTTTGGTATTAGAAAAGCCAAGCCTTACCTTATGTGCGTTAGTGACTTTATAGTAATGCGAGTTTTGGGGAAAATTTTTACTAACTACATTCCTGAACAGGGTAATTAAGTTTGATTTAATTTGTTTACCAAATGGAATAACGAACCATAAATTATCCTCATTTTTGGAATTATAGCTATCACAACTATTCCTAAAAAATTTTACTCTATCTTTGTTAGTGTTGGATACATGACAAGGGTATTGTGGTTTGCCTTTATTCTTTCATACCATGTTAATATTATTATTAGTAGTATTAATGTTATTATTGATATTGCTACAATTTACACCTGCATTAGATGAATCAGAATCTGGTATAATATAGTATACCTTATCTTTATAACCTGCTTTAGATAAGGCAGAGTTATAGAATTTTGCCTCATTCTCGAAAACATAGGTATTTGCCGATAGGTTAGATAATCTTAGTGATATATATATTATGAACCAAATTATCGGTTATTGATTTGGGGTGATTACTAAATTTGATAATGTATTTAAGGTTAGTAGAAGGCTTATGATATGGTCTATATGTTTTATTATACAGGTCCAATGTTACATCTAAAAAATTTAGCTAAAGATGTATCATCTTCAAAAATTATGCGCATTCCCATTCGGCGAAAAAATCTAGCTAATATATTCTTAACCCTTTGTACTGTTGTTTAGAGCTATTCCTAAGATATAAGAAGCAATCATCCCTATACAGACCTTCCCACCTAATGTTTGGGAATTGATCTACCATTTCCTTAAGTATGAAGGAACATACAATGTCAGCTAAGAATATATTAGATAAATATATCCCTACAATAGTAAGGAAATTAAAGCTTCATCTATGGTCTAATTCTACACAAGTCGTAGAATGGTTCAAATTGATTAACGGTAAGGAAAATGTGAAATTTATCCAATTTGATATGGCGAATTTTTATTCTTCAATTAATCGTGTTATACTTAATAAAGCATTGTGGTTTGCACACAATCAGGCAGGGCTTACAAGGGATGAGATTAATGTAATATTAGCGACTAGAAAATCATTTATTAATTTCAATAACAAAATTTGGATTCGTAAAGATACCCCGGATGCATTTGATGTCCCTATGGGGAGTTCTGATTCGGCACAGATAGCTGACATTGTATGTTCCTTCATACTTAAGGAAATGGTAGATCAATTCCCAAACATTAGGGGGGAAGGTCTATATAGGGATGATTGCCTCATATCTTAGGAATAGTTCTAAACAACAGTACAAAGGGTTAAGAATATATTAGCTAAATTTTTTCGCCGAATGGGAATGCGCATAATTTTTGAAGATGATACATCTTTAGCTAATTTTTTAGATGTAACATTGGACCTGTATATAGACCATATATACAGGTTACTGTTAAAACCTAATTTAGAGAATTAACATTGCTTGTTTTCACTTTTTCGATATCAGTGAAGAATTTCACTGGAAAAAGGTACATAAGGTTGCCAAGAATTTATCTCTGTCATCGCAGATCGGTGGCTATCGGACGCTGACGAAGGGAAATAACCCTGAAACCCGAGTCCGTTCGTGCTACAGATCACGATGAGAGGGATAACTTCCCTTGGCAAAACAAACAGGACACAGAAGTGTGTCGATAAGCCAGCTGGAAGAGATGTCCTCCTGGGGCTAAAAGCAACAGTAACATCCACCCCTAGGGGTCAGCCACATTTAAATGGCAATGTACTTCACTTTATATATATATATATATATATATATATATATATATATATATATATATATATATATATATATATATATATATATATATACATACATACATACATACATACATACATACATACATACATACATACTTACATACATACATACATGTAGAGGAATTTCAAAATTAAGACTCCACTACATTTTGAAGTGCTAACATTGGAAAATTTACATTCCGAGAATAGTCCACGCTCTCAATGAAGATGATCCGGAGACCGATGAGGGTAGTTTTGCGAATGGCACTTATCAAGATGCGTAGATGTACACTTTCCAAGAAATATTGTTTGGAGAAATGGTTCAATTAAGCACCACTATTGCACCTAGTAGAGATCTGAGATTCTGTATATTACAGCGGAATATGACGGTAATTTTACAAAACTTACAGTTTGGACAGCTTATCATCAAAAAGATTGATTGGACCATTTTTTTGACGGTACTGTACTGATCCTATTTACTTGAACTTGCTGCGACAATCAGTAATGCTAAGCATTCAAGTGGACTTTCAAGGTGTAGAGTTTTATTTCCAGCAAGATGGAGCACCCCCCATACAACTATGTAACGTAAGGTGAATCAAGCGCAGCGCACCAAAGAAGACATGGGCGAAACAATTTGAAGTCACAGTGCCTCGACCTCAAGCATGCTAAGGTCAACGTCATAGATCGGAAAGCACTAAATAACATCATCACCAGAGTTTGCCATCCAGCGGCACTCACAGCAGCGTATTGGTTGAGGACTTTTTGCCAAACTGCTTTATTACTGGAAGTAAACACACCAACAATGGTTGTAATGCGGTGGTGAGATACAAACACAGACACAAAGTCTCACGAACACACACACACACACACACACACACACACACACACACACACACACACACACATTCTGGCAAGATGTAGCGATATTTTAAACTTTCGTCTCGGGTGAATCTAGGTGATGAGGACTAATCAAATTTACGATAGCAAACATATTTTGGAAAGTCCGAAACTCGGGTCCTAAATTGTCCATTCTAGGTTGTCCACTCTTCCGAAGTTCTTTCTAGAGGTAAGCCGAAAATTTTTAAAGTTCACTGCCCGCATACATCTTTGCCAGTATACATTTCATTGAAGCTTTACATAGCGTCGTATCGTTACCGACTGCTATTTCTAGCAAACATTGGTGCTTTGTTGTACCATTATTTCTTATTTATAGTTCTACTTTTAGGGTGCTTTATTTGGTAGGAAATTGATACTATTGTATTGTAATAATATTCAAAATTTATATATACATATATACACATACATGCATACATACATACATACATACATAAATACATGCATACATACATACACACACACAGAGACACACACACAGACACACAAACATACACACACACAAACACACACACACACACATACACATATACAGGAATTTCAAAATCAAGACTCCACTACATTTTGAAGTGCTAACATTAGAAAATTTACATTCCGAGAATAGTCCATCCTCTCAATGAAGATGTTCCGGGGACCGATGAGCGTAGCATATATATTTTTTATAAATTGATTTTAATTGAGTTTTTTACCTGTAATTTTGGATTTTGTCCTTAATATTATTATTATTTTCTAATTTATAATTAACGTTTGTTGTTTGTATTTAACTTTCAATTTTTCGTTGATTATGGAATTTACAGGTAGGATTGAGCCACTGTTTTGGAATTCATCTAGAAAGGAATATATTTTGAAACTTATTAATAATATTAAAGAATTTATTACTAGAATGAAATGGAAAGCTTATTTTAATAATATTCATAATATTACTAATGTTCATGATGTAGATAATTTAAATTACATTAATTCTAAATTTAAATCCAGAAAAGAACCACCGTATAATAGGGATTTACAAATTTTAGAGGATAGTATTTGGAAAGTAGTGGAAAATATTAAATTTCATAAATATCCAAATAGACATAATGATTATTTAAGAAATTTAGCCATTAAAATTAAACAATTTAGAAATATGGATGGTATTATTGTACAATCTGATAAAACTAGGAACTTATATAAACTAGATGTAAAACTATATGATTATTTATTAGAGAAAGAAATTAATAAAAAATATAAGATAGTTCCAGAAAATACTTTAAATTTGATTAATAAGGCCTCTAAATTAATAATGATTAAATACGAACTTGATAGTAAGACAGAACCTTATGTACCGATGCACCCTAGAATTACTTTAAAATACCATAAAGATAATTTTTATTCTGACCCTAAAGTTAGCCTTATTTGTCCTTGTAAGTCAGATCTAGGTAAATTAAGTAAAATAATTTTAGATAAATATATTAACAAATTAAATGGAATTAATTATCTTAAATTATGGAATTCCACAGTAGATACTTTAAATTGGTTTAATAGTATTAATGATAAATATAGGTATAAATTTATTCAAATTGATATTGACAATTATTATTCTTCTATAAATGAAATTGTACTAAATAAGGCCCTAATTTTTGCTATGAAGAAAGTAGGTATGACTAACGATGAAGTAAAAGTAGTTAAAATGGCTAGGAAATCATTGATTAAATATGATAATAAATTGTGGGCTAGAAAAGATACCAAAGATTATTTTGATATACCAATGGGGGCGCCTGATTCAGCACAGGTAACTGATTTAGTAGGTATATATTTATTATCTGAACTTGAACTTGAAAACTTAAAATTGGAGGGTGGTTTATATAGGGATGACCTTTTATTACTTACTAAAAATTGCACTAATAGACAACTAGAATTATATAAGAAGAGAATATATAGTTTTTTTTAAAAGAAATGGTTTAAAGATTACTATTTATAATGAGTATTATAACGTTAATTATTTAGATGCTAATTTTAATTTATCTACTGGTAATACCCAACCTTACCATAAGATTAATGAAAATATTAAATACATTCATGCTAAAAGCAATCACCCACCCTCAGTTAAAAAATCCTTAACATTTACTATAGGCAAGAGAATATCTTTACTATCTTCTAATATAGAGATTTTTGAAAAACATGCACCTTATTATAATAAAGCCCTGCAAGAAGCGGGATATACTAATAATATAAAATTTTTTAATAATCCGAAATATTTTTATAATAGTAGTAATAATAATTATAATAATAATGACCTTTTTAATAAACATAACTTTTATACTCATGATAATGTCTTCTTAGGTAATAATAAGAATAATAAGAATAATTGGTATTATAATAAATTACCTAAACATAAACTTAATTTTAATGGAAACAATTTTAAATATTATTTTAATTTTTTTAATGATAATAATAAATTTAATAATACTAATAATAAATTCAATAATATCAATAATAAGAACAAACTCTGGTTAATTATTCCATACGGTGTTCAAGTTAAAACTAACATTATTAATGAAGTTTTTAAAGTTATTGATTTATTCCTTAGAGATAATAAAAAATATCATTATATTTTTTCTAAAAATAATTTTGGTGTAGGTTATTCCACTACTAATAATGTTGCTAATATTATCTCTTCTTTTAATAAATTTAAGTTAAATAATTACTACAAATTTAAATTTAATAATTATTCTAATATTAATTTTAATAGTAATAATGTTGACCAGAATATAATTAATTGTACATGTTTAGATAAAACTAAATGTAATTTTAATAATAAATGTAATTTGAAAGATGTAGTGTATAAATGTATAGTGAAATTATTGAATGAAAATAAACATAATGGTTATAATTTAAATAAGATTTATATAGGTTCGACTTCTAATAAAATTAAATTAAGAGTAGCTCAACATATGCACTCATTTAAGAATAGAAATTTAATTAATTCTACTGGCCTCAGTAAATATATTTGGGAACTTAAAGCTAAAAATATTAAATATATTTTAAAATGGGAGATAGTTTGTAAAGCTAAATCCTATCATATAGGTAATAACTTTTGTAATTTATGTAATAATGAATTTAAAGAGATATTATTTCATGAGGATAATAATTTACTTAATTCTTTTGATGAACGAAAAATAAAATGTAGACATAAACTACTTTATTTATATAAAAACTTTAGCTAATAATTTTTTATTTATTTTGTTTATATGGGTATGTGTATATGCATGTATATGTATATATTGAGGGTGTGAGTTTTAGTCTATATGCATTAGTATGTATGTATATTTTTAGGTGTATGTATATATGTTTACGTATGTATTTATATAGGTTTAAGTGTATATATATGTGGTTTTTTAAATTTTTTTATTAAAAAAAATTTTTTTTTTTATATATGTTTGTGTATATTGAGTGTATATTTGTATTTACATGTATGTATAAAGATATATATTTGTGAGTATAGATGTATATTTATATATATTGTGCGTGTGAGTGAGTGCGTGAGTAGTTTTGTTTTAGAATATTCCTTATTTATATATTTATTTGAGTGAATTTTTATTTGTGTGTATATTTTGTATATTTTTTTTATATATATAGTTATGAGTATTTTTGTGTATATGTATATGTATATTTATGTATGTACTTATGTAAATGTGTATATATATGTATATATATGGGTATAAGTATATATGTGTGTGTGTGTAATTTGTCTATATAAATTAGTAGGTATATATATATATAGGTGTATATATATATATATATATATATATATATATATATATATATATATATATATATATATTTATGTATGTGTGTATATATATATGTATATATATGTATATATGTATATGTATATATGTATATGTATATGCATGTTTTTTCTGTATATATATGTGTATTTTTATGTGTATGTATATATGTCTGTATATGTGTATCTATATAATATGTATATTTGTATATGCATGTTAGTGTATATATATATGTGTGTATGTATGTATATGTGTGTGTATGTATGTATGTATATATATATATGTATATATATGTATATATATATATATATATATATATATATATATATGTATATGTGTATGTATGTATGTATATATGTATGTGTGTATTAGGGTGTGTGTTGGGGTATCTATTTAATTATTCTAGTAGCTATATTTTGTTTTTATTGGTAGGTTAATATTTTAGTAAGTTTAAGTTTTTATATTACAATGACACTACGATTTTGATAAGACTAAATCAATAGTAGTATTTTAGTTTATTTCATAATATTATTTAATTTACGACTATTAATATTTTTTTTTATTTATTATATATTAGAATTTAATATTTATTAATATGTTTTATAAGATAACTATAGTTTTTGTTCTTTTTATGTTGTTAGTTATATAAATTTTTAATTTTTCATTCATTTATTTAAGTATTATTATTTCATTCATGCTTTCGTATTCTATTCTCTATTTAACGTTCTTTTTTAACGTAGTATTTTCGCGCGAACTCTTGCTTAAAACGCTATAGCTATTAGATAACGTCTTAGTTTTTCAGTTTGAATTACGGAAAAATTTGGATAAGTACTGTTTTCACTTTGCTAAAGATTTTCTACTATTTGAAAATAATATGTATTCTTGTTTTTATACTATTCATTTGGTTCTTTATAGATTATTTTAATAGATAACTTATTTAACACTAAATTATTTAGAAGTTATAGTTTCATTTCAACATAATATTAGAACTTCGATTGGAATAGTGTTGATATATTTTCGATTATTTTTGATTAATATTATTTGATTAATTATTAATCTTTATAGTTTATAATATCGTTAAAGTTTTTTAAAATCAAAACTTTGTATATATATATAAAGTTTAACCTTTTATTCTTAATAATTTTTTCTTTCCTAATTTTTTCATTCATAATCTTTTCCATTCATAATTTTTTCATTCATATTTTTTATTATTACGTTTGTAGAAATAAATAATCTTGTATTTTTCTATTATTCAATTGATCTTTAATTATAATTAAATAAACGTCTTTAGCTTTAAATAGTATAGCTTTAACTATTACACCGGTTAAATATGTACTAATTTTATCTTCATTATTATTTTAAACTTAAACTTCGTTCAACTTGTATTTAAAACAATGATAATTTAAAACAATGATAATTTATGTAAGATGTTTTTTGTATATAATATACATGTTATTATAATGGATGAAGGGATGATTATTGAATGGTTATTATTTTGATATGATATTTTTTAAATAATTTTTCTATCTTTATATAATAAGTATTTCATATTAATTCATTTAGTACTTATTGTTGGTTGAGATATATATCTAATTATTGTTCTACTTACGATCTGACGAGTAGCTATATTTTTGAATAGAACTTATTTTCGATAATTTCAATTGATTTTAATCGATTTAAATTTCTTTTCTATTTGAAAATTAGTTATGAAACACGTGTAATCTTTTTATTATATTTATCTTATGATATTTACTTTACTTTATATTATACTCATTTATTGTGCTTTTAATTATTAATTTTTCTATATGTGATAATGGATTTTCATCGATGAGTTCTTGAAAATTGGTTATTTTCCCTAAAACTATATATATATATATATATATATATATATATATATATATATATATATATATATACATCCATACACACATACATATACATACATATACATACATACATACATCCATACATCCATATACATATACATACATGTACATACACACGTATAAACGTACATATACAAACATATACATACACATACATAAACATATACATACGTAAACATATACATACGCATACATATACATATATACATATACATATATATATATATATATATATATATATATATATATATATATATATATATATATATATATATATATATATATATATATATATATATATATGCATACACAGATATGGAAATATTTTATTCTCAAACGCATAATAATAATGCGGAACAGCATAAATAGGCTAGAACATCCTTATATCGTAGAAAAATTTGTTAGCTGACCGCTAACAGATTTAACGTACGGTAGCGTTTTATAAAGGTAGATTTATATATCCTAAATTTGCAGAATTTGTCATTCGGGCAGTTTAACTTAATGTTGAAGCACTTGACGCGTAATCGCAGGGATGTGAATTCGAGCCTCATTGCTGACCACCGACAGATTTTTCTGCAAAATATGGATAGTTTATCCTGTTCATACTATGTCATTAACATTATCCTGCGTTTGAGAATAAAATTATTTCTTTATCTGTATCTTTCAATACATCTCAATGTTTCTAAAGCAAACTTTGTTGACTTTCAATGTAAGTCGAATTTAACATACGATAGCGTCTTATAAAGGTAGATCTATATATCCTAAATTTGCAGAAGAATTTGACGTTCGGGCAGTTTAGCTTAATGGTAAAGCACTTGACGCGTAATCACAGGGATGTGAGTTCGAATCTCATGGCTGGCCACCGACAGATTTTTCTGCAAAATATGAATAGTTTATCCTGTTCATGCTATGTTATTAGCATCATCCTGCGTTTGAGAATAAAATTATTTTCCTTATCTGTGTGTGTGTGTGTGTGTGTATATATATGTCTGTGTTTGTACTTCCATATTGACAACCGATGCTGGAGTGTTTATTTCTCCGTAACATAGGGGTCGGCAAAAGTGACCGATAGAATAAGTACTAGGCTTCTGAGATCGATTTGTTCGGCTAAAGTCGATGCCCCAGCATAGCTGCAGTCAAATGACTGAAACAAGAAAAAGAATAAAAGTGTATCTATATATATAATGTCACATTTTGCTCTGACAAGTTATGAAAATGTATATTACAATTTTTCAGTAGCTTGTTATATTGCGTTACGTAATGTTCTACTTTACACAAATGATCTTATCTTCAGCTGGATATTTAATAATATTGAATGTTGAGTATGGGAATGAGTGTGAAGGTACAAAGAGAAGAGAAACCTCTTGACAGAGTCTTGAAGAAAATAGTGAAAGAGGTATTTTTCATCTTGGTATGTGAACGTTTAGTTTTACCCAAGAACTGTAAAAGCACTGAGATACTGTGTAAGAAAAAGTGTAAATTGTGCAACTACATGTACAGATTTGGTTGAATTTCTGTTGCTGGGATTATAATTTCCTTCACTTTTCTTTTTATTTTTTATATTCTAGTTAATCATGAAAAACATTGGATTTGTTATTGCTGTTGTTGTTGGCATTCTCTTTATCATTATTTTCTCTTTGGTCGGACTGTGCTTTTGCTGTTGCCGAAATTGCAATAACTGTGGTGGTAAACGAATGCAAAAACATGTAAGTAACACGAGACGGAGAATATATGTGCTCTTGCTCCTGACGACTATAATATTATGCATGTAAGTCAAATTAAACTTTCGTTTCTTTCTAATTCAAAATAACATAAAGAAAATATCTTGCACGTGTTATAGTAGTATACTTATGACCACATAACTGATTTTCAATTGTCATTTTTGTTTGCATGATTAAATATCATAGACTGGTTAGACAATACAGGCAAGATAAAAGAGTGAGTAGTAGAGCTTGATCTGTGAAACATCGCGCAAGATGGCATAGATTCTTAATCATCTGATCCGAACAAAAACACCAATGGAAATATATCATAGCGAGAATATGATATGGTATCACAGATTAAGTGATGAAAGATTTTTAGTATTCTTTCCGTTAGCTGTATCTAAATATAATTATGGTGGTATAGCGTAGTCATGTCTAGTACAATTAAGTGGTGTGAAGTGGCCAGTATGAAGTGATTAATTTAAGGAGCTGCAGAGTAGTCAGAATGACATATTTGTCTTATCTTCTTGAAGCATAATCTGCATTTAATCTACGGTGATGTAGCGCCATTTGTATCACTTATATTTCAAACCAAATGAATAAGAACAAGTTATTGTTGCATTCCTTTTCGGAAGTCTTCATATATTTTTAGCGTAAAGGTTGTGTGTGTGTGTGTGTGTATGTGTGTGCTTGCATGTTTGTCTGTGTGTACGTATGCATGTGTGTACGTATGTATGTGGCCCAGTGGTTAGGGTAGCGGACTCGCTGTCGTATGATCGCGGTTTCCATTCCCAGACCGGGCATTGTGATTGTTTATTGAGCGAAAACACCTAAAGCTCCACAAGGCTCCGGCAACAACCCTATGAACACAACTGTATAGTAATCCATATCTTTCGTAGACTGTTATATATCCACTAGTATAATTCTCTCACACAACACCTTTCTGGAAGGATTTGCTGTATGTGTATAACAATAAAATATCTTTACACACAACGCATACCTCGACCACAAACACGCAAAGATGCTAACAGAGAAAGAAATATTGCGTAGTCCTCATCTGCGGAAAGCATAAATTGTAGCTAATTTACTGGTTCTTTTCATGCAAGTGCATGTGGCACTTTGGAAATCTTAGTCTCTCATTCAGTCTCTTCTGCGCAATTATCCCAACTTTTTTGTACTTCAGACACAGCTTATGTCCTCAATATTGTCCCTGAGGCTAAGTAAGTAGTCCAACAGATATCGTTTCGACCGTGGATGATACCAGCTATAAAACCAATGGAAGAAAGTGTTTGCCATGATCAGACATAATTGGTGCATCCCTTCTTATATAGCTCATTTGTCATCGTAGATCATAGCTAATAAAAACATTTATACTTAAATTTCCAGGCAGAGCTAACCTCACTTTCATTAGCCTATTGGATATAATAACAGAAAGCGGCCACGGATTGCTGAAAGAGTGTTCGTCAGCACTAGGCCAACACAACTTCACTCTGTACAGCATTTTTGTTTTCAAACTAGAAACTAGCTCTCTTAAATTCTATATACCTCAGTTATGTTTTGACAGTGCAGCAGTATCAGTTCCCTGGCAGAAACGTTAGCGCGCCGGGCGAAATGCTTAGCGGTATTTCGTCTGCCGTTACGTTCTGAGTTCAAATTCCCCTTTCGGGGTCGATAAATTAAGTACCAGTTATGCACTGGGGTCGATGTAATCGACTTAATCCTTTTGTCTGTCCTTGTTTGTCCCCTCTGTGTGTAGCCCCTTGTGGGCAGTAATGAAATAAGTATCAGTTCCCTATCAACTATCATCCAGACTTTCCAGAATTGGCTACATCCATCATCATTCCAGTGTTCCAGAAGCCAAAATACAATCTGATTTGTTTTCTTGCTTTTCCTTTTATTTCGACTTCAGAAATGGAGAGTCCACTGAATGCGGTAACCCAATTTAGTTGAGAGGGTGGTTAATATCTCTCTTTTTTTCACAATGTCCCCAGATTTTAGCTGGCATCGCAACTCCTAGACAGGAGTGCCATATTTTTCGAGCGCAATTTTAGTTTGCTGCTAACTTCTCCGTATACTCATGGCTATCACACTCAAATAGCAAATGTACAGCTACCGGATACCATCCTTTCGCTACTGTCCTAGTTGCCTGGAAGTCGCGAACAGACTTAAACACATACAAACTCATTATCGATCCTTACGTCCTAGACTCAGCTGAAAATCAAAGGTGTGACTGCTGTAGAACTGTGCTAACTGTTGGATCACGGCACCCTAGAAAATGCAGCTGTTGTTAGTCCACAACTGTTTATTAATCATGAAAATGTTTTTTTGTTTTCGCAGCTGTCCTCCCTATATAGAGACCGTTTCATTATCCGCCACCGGTGGACGCGGCTACCGTATACAGCTCTATATCGTATACAACTCAATACATGTCTGTCTGTCGGTCTGCCTGTCTGTCGGTCTGCCTGTCTGTCGGTCTGCCTGTCTGTCGGTCTGCCTGTCTGTCGGTCTGCCTGTCTGTAGCTGGTCTGTCTATCTGTCTGTCTGTAGCTGAGGCTGTAGTGTAAAAGGCTAAGGAAGAATAAAGAGTGGTATTATCTGCGTAGGAGCGGGCATTGTAGGAGGTGACAGCAAATAGGTTGTTGACGTATATGTGAATGAATATAGGGAACATAATCGAACCTTGGGACAGACCGGAGTTGACCACAGGCGGGCAATATTGTCTAGTAATATGTGTACCAGACACAGTCGAACGTTCTGCTGTTGAGTGAAACAACACTTTAATATTTCAATTTTTCTAATCTCTGTAAAAGAACTCGGAAGGTTGGGCCTCTAGCCAGGCCGTTCGCGATACTCTTAAAGCTAGGAACTTTTCACCACACCCTCGTGCACACACACGCATACGCACACACACACACACACACACAAATCACGTGCGCGCACGCACACATACACATATACATGTAAAGAGATTCGTAGATCGAAGGGCTTTACTGTGGAGTGAATTGCTTGATGATAACGGAAGGGGGTCATTAGGACTAGTGGAATAGTTCGAGTTAAGTACTTAGTGGAAATATGTGCGTAGAGATAAGACTGGTGTAATAGAAAAAGGTTATTTTGGAAGAGTCTACATTGTGGAGATAATCGCAAACAGGCTGCAAATGTGGAGGCTTTTAGGATTATGGTTAAGAAGTTGAGAGAAGGAGAATTCGATTAATTTCGTAGAGAACTTTTGACAAGGATCAAAATGTTTTGCCGCAGTTTAGGAGATGGTAAAGTTTGCAGGTTCTGCGATACAGAAAGGCATAATTGATGGTATTCTGTATAAACCGTCCAAACTTTTATTAGCGTTCTTTGCTTGAACTGCTGCAGCGCAGCGACAAGTGTACCTCTTAGTGGACTTGGGCTGTGGATTTTGGTTGTTTGTGGAATTTGAAAGAAGACAGACTACGTGCTCGCCTGGCTGTTCTTGATGTATCAGGAATGAAGCACCTATAATGCCAAAGATAGTTATCATAAAATTAGAGGAAGTTTGGATCAATAATCTCGCAATGATGATGAGGATCTTGAGTCATAACGTAGTATATGGATGTCTAATGGGTAATCACAATAAGGAAGTTCAAATGATCCGATTCCTGCAAAGTTGGTGATGGGATGGTAGAAGTTACTTTTTGAGGTGAAAAAGAAGTCAAAAGGGTTTGGAGTGTTTTCTGTTTTATAAGTCATGGGAATTGATATAGTTTTTTCCTCAGTGATCCAGTCAAGTGTTGAGTTTTCCTTCAGTGATCCAGTCAAGTGTTGAGTTATTCTCTCAGTGATCCAGTCAAATGTTAAGTTTTTCCATTAGTGATCCAGTCAAGTGTTGAGTTTTCCTTCAGTGATCCAGTCAAGTGTTGAGTTTTCCTTCAGTGATCCAGTCAAGTGTTGAGTTATTCTCTCAGTGATCCAGTCAAATGTTAAGTTTTTCCATTAGTGATCCAGTCAAGTGTTGAGTTTTCCTTCAGTGATCCAGTCAAGTGTTGAGTTTTCCTTCAGTGATCCAGTCAAGTGTTGAGTTATTCTCTCAGTGATCCAGTCAAATGTTAAGTTTTTCCATTAGTGTTGAGTTTTCCCTCAGTGATCCAGTCAAGTGTTGTCCTTTTCATTATGTTATTAAATAATTTCGCCAGAATTGTACCTATTGAATACTTCAACTAAAACGTTGGAACAATTTTACACCCGGTGCCTTTTAGTCGTTCGCTGGCTATCTGTATTTTTGTAGTGTCTGGACAGTGGTCTCCCCTAGTTATTCAGGTACAGTTTTGGCGATAATGATTTCTTCAAAGATGGCTTAGTTAACGCTTATGTAAATAGGCATTTTCATTCTGATTTTTGCATCATAAAAATGAGAATGAGTGCAACAACAACTAACTTAATAAAGACCATACAAGGATGAAAACATGAGCAAGCAATGATTGAATAAGGGAAACCTCGATTTGACCTTCGAATTCCTATGGAAGCAAGTTTACGTTTCCGCATGTAATCATAGATAGTAATTTGGTGAGATCAAATCTTCATTGTATGTAATAACAGTACTGTACAGACTCTTGGTGCGTTATGCAAATTCGAAGGCAAGTTCGATACGAATGTTTATAAAGTTCCAATTCAAATGAAAGCTCTCATTTGAAAGAAATGTAAAAATACTCACTATCAGCAACTTACATCATAGGCTGTTGCAGCAATGCTACTATATAAAATGTATATAAGTTACATTGTATTAGAACTGAAAACAATGTTACCATTGCTATTTGAAATATACTATTTTACGTTGGTTTGATTATATACTTGAATGAATATGTCTTCTCATCACCAAGATACACACTTTTTTTTTACTGAGTCTGGACAAAGGGACAGTGCCCAAATATCCTTGTAGGTCTTCCTTGGTGCCTTTAAGGATCAAAACCTACAGACAGGCAGATAAGAAGGTTACAGAAAGCCGACGTTCTTTTAAGGAATTGTAAGAATAGTGGTTAGTGCGAGATGGGGACGAGGACGAGGTTGGATGCAACAAGGGTAACAAGAGGTCTTCAATGAGGGCTTCAAAAAGATTTAGCGTAACTGTGGCCCATCTTTAGCGAAGGTCTGTAAAAACTCAGTGGCCTTTCCTTCGAGGCTCTTGGATACCGGTGAGAATAATGCTATTAATATTCCTCTTGAAAATATGCAAGAAAAAGCATGCATACGAAGCAAGAAAAGTATGTGAAGAGATTGGGGGAAGAGGTTAAAATTGGGCTGTAGTGAACGAAATATGAATGACAATAAGAGAAACGAGTGTATGGGAAATTCCTGAATAAAGGTGACACGAGACCAACAAAATCCGAGGATTAGAGGTCACTGTAGTAGAAAAAGGCAGAGAGAAGAAATGGCACGTCCACAATCGAGTTTTATAGCATGCTTATAAGCCGATGTATTCCCATCAGTTGAGTAGCCTTTCTTTGAATGCGGTCAAAGATATGTATGTCATTATTCAGTTTTATTGTAAGATTTCTTGCCAACAGAGAAAGAGTTGTTTCTAACCTAGATCCAAGACTCCCTCATTGGAATTTCAACATCAACAACAGGGTATTTCGAATGTATGTATGTGTGTATGTATGCATAGGTGCAGATTTATATGTTTTTTTATGTATGTATTCTCATGCATATAGTTGTATATCTAGACATGCACATATATATTCAAATGATAAACTTCTGGAAAGTTTTACAGATTTTTACAGTTTCAATGATGGCTTGGATCTGTTGACTTCGAATCGGCTTTCTCTTTTCTGGTTTTGAGAAGCATAACTTATCAAGATTGGTATTTAGGCAGTGTGTTACATATCCTAGGGCCTCAATAATTACAGGCGTAAACCTGTACTTGTAATCTAGATAGAGTAACTGTAGATTTCTCAACAGTTCAGCGTAGGTATTCTTTTTTTCACTGATCTTCAGCTTTATGCTAACATCCACTGGACAGCTAATTTCAACAACTGTACACAGTTTCTCTTCTCTATCCTAAAGCATTATATCAGGTCTGTTGTACTTACATTTTATTCAGGTTTTCACTGGGGAAATTCCACCAGTACTCCTTTATATTACGAGTGGCTACGGCTTCCACCATGCTGTGGGTTCTTATTTCTTTGTCCTCGGGGTTATCCTTCCGACGGATTTCATTATAGTGTCCTTATTCCGTCTCATTGGTAGATAATACTGTGGTGACATTTTCGGACAACTGCTTATGATGTGAGTGATATCTTCAGTGTTAACTCCACAAAATCTGCATCGGTTGTCACATTTTACTGCTTTTCCTGCATCTCTGTCCCTTTTGTACATCAGGTATTTGGTTGATACTTCCTGTTCCTGAATTGCAAACACGTACCCTTCAAAGTGGGAGGTAGTAATCTGGTTATTGGTCCATAGTAGACTGCTTTGATGATCAATGTTACTATCATCTCGGAGCTTTCTACTAACATATCCATGCGAAGTCTTCTGCTGATATATGTTCGTCATTTCAGATTTGTATGTTCTGCTTTAGGTATGTATTCTCATGCATACAGTTTCAGATCTAGATATGCTCATATATATTTAAATGATAAATGTCTGGAAAGTTGTACTGATTTTTACAGTTCCAGTGATGGATTGGGTCTGTAGACTTCGAATTAGCTTTCTACTTTCTGGTTTGAGAAGCTTAATTTCTCAAGATTGGTATTTAGGTAGTGTGTTACATATCCCAGGGCCCCAATACAAGTATAGACCTGAACTTGTAATCTGGATAGAGTAACTGCAGATTTCTCAATAGTTCACCGTAGGTATTCCTTTTTTCAGTGATCTTCAGCTTTGTTAATATCCGCTGGGCAGATAATTTCTTCAACTGCACACAGTTTCTCTTCTCTTTCCCAGATCATTATATCAGGTCTGCAGTGCTTACATTTTATTGAGGTCTTCACTGGGACATTCCACCAGTACTCCTTTTTATTATGAGTGGCTATAGTTTTTCCCATATAGTGGGTTCTTATGTATGTATATATGTATGTATGTATGTATGTATATATATATGTATGTATGTATGTATGTATGTATGTATGTATGTATATGTGTGTGTGTTTGTGTGTATAAAACACAATACAATCCTAGATGTAGATGCAGTACTCTGTGTCGTGTTTAACCTAAGTCTTGTAAATGTTTAGAGTTGCTGGAGGCTGAAATATCTGTTTGGTTGTGATGAAGAACAGATTTTGAGATGTGCGTATCTGTGGGCTCTGTTGGTGACGGGAACTAGGCCATTGATAAAAGGGAAAAAAAGCGTCGAAGATAAAATTGAATTCTAGAGCATACTACAGTTGAGAGTGGAGTTCAAACAGGGTTCCATCAGCAAGAGACCTGAGAGTGCGATCTGAGAAGCCATCGATCGAAGAAATGTGAATGCATGAGTGCGTATGTGTGCGAGCTGATTGTGTGCATGTGAGTGTGAGAGACAGAAAAAGGGAGAAAGAGAGGGAAAGAGAGAGAGATAAAGGGAGACAGGAAAGAGAGAAAGGGAGACAGTGAGAGAGAGAAAGAGAGAGAGAGAGGGGGAGAGAGAGAGGGGGAGAGAGAGAGGGAGAGACAAAGACAGATTCAATGTGTGGAAAGAAGTTTGTTGTTAGTTTGTGGCCTCCAACACATTTGAGATTCAAGGATTAAGTAATAGATCAGAAGTCAAAGAGGTGGCCTTTCTTAGGAATGGAATACACTGCAATACACAGTTTACAAAAATCAACATAATATCTTAAGAGATAGGTAGAGAGGTAGGTAGAGAGATAGATAGATAGGTAGATAAATAGAGAGAGAGAGAGATAGGGAAAGAGAGATAGGCAAAGTGAGGTAGATAGGGAAAGAGAGATAGATAGGGAAAGAGAGATAGATAGAGAGAGAGAGAGAGATTGATAGGGAAAGACGGAAAGATAGGGAAAGATAGATAGGGAGAGATAGATAGATAGTTAGGGAGAGAGCGAGAGAGAGAGAGAGAGAGGAAGAGAGAAATTGAGAAGGATAGTGACTAACTCTAGGACGCATTAGTTTTTGGGCAATGTAAGGATCAGTCAGGGTCAGTAGAGAAGGTTTCTGCAAAGTTGGTAGAAAAGATTTTGGTAAAGATTTATAATTTGGGAGGTGGAAGTCTTTGTGAGCTGTGTGATGATAGGGGGCATCCTTCGCGGTTCGGATGAGGATCATATCCAAATTGCAGTGCTAGGCAATAACTGTTCATATAGTATGGATAATGTTTTTCTCCAAACGCATTACACTGTTTTATTTGCCTGTACAGCGATAGGCCAAACATTTGAAGGAAGTTATGATATGTGTGCAGAATATGGAGTATAAGATTTATCTTTACTAAGTTGATAGTTACTTCAAAATTTTGCCTGTGATGAACTTCGTCAACGAAGTGACCTTTGTATGTAAACACGAAATTTAATAACAGGAAATCTAGATTTCATGAGTCCATCGGTAAAAATTTCATCACTTATTTGTTGTTTGGTTTTCCAAAGTACTGTAATCATGAAAATATTAATATTTTGAGGTTTAGATAATAAATCACTTGCAAGAAATGTTGTATCTAGAAGCCAGGGTGAATATTAGGATGATCTTAACACCAAAACATATTGGCAGATGGTATGCGATAAAACTATCTGACTAGACAACATTTCTGAAGTTTTCTGAAAAAGCAAAAACAAAAAAACTGTAACTATGGTAGCAAGTCAAAGTCATGTTGTTCTCCATATTTGAATATAAGAGAAATATGTGAATATTTCAATTTACTGCGCGACTCGTTTTTATCTGGTTTCTGTTTTGCTTGATTAAATTAGTTTGTTAAATAGCTTTATTAGAAATTATCTTTACTTCTGTATGATTATTTAACGGCACGAAACCTGCGACATGACATTATTTACGAAATATAATGCATTTTCCCATATCTGTTTCAGTACTGGCCTTGCGTGTACGCTTGCATCTATATCACAAGTAGAGAAAAATATTAAATCCGTGCCAAAGACAATAAAGACAAGTGTGGAATATGTCAACGACTATATTGACAAATTATTTGAAGTAAGTTTTAAATAATTTTTTAAAAATAATAATGTTGCTGACGATAATAAAATAATAATAATGATTTCATTTATTTGTAACCAGGGTGAAGGAAGAGGGAGACAATACAAAATAGGTATAAAGTATGGCGGTTTACATATAATGAAATGATAAAATAAATTAATAAACAAAAAAGTATAAATATATATGGTATACAATGAAAAGGAAGGGAAATATACATAGTACACACAGGTTAAAAAAAAACAAAGGCGGGATGATAGCGATGTTGTCCTCCTGATACAGAAGGACCTCTAGGGATAATAGAGGAACCCCACTCTACAAGATCTCCCTGAACACTAAGGGAAAGTGCCCTCTCCAATTTCTTTTCTCCGACCTACTGGTCTTCACTTATAGAATACCATCCACTCTTGCCATTTTCACAACTTCCACTCACCTTTCAATAAACTCATTCGAAGGTAGCACTTCCCTCTCCACCCTCAATTTCTTCTTCTTGAGTGAAAGAGCAGTGCATGCTATCAAAGTGACACTGGGGTAAAATATACAAAGCCCAATATACCCATCATGACTACCCGTCTGATAAGAGTACACCAGGCACATGCGTCACAACCATATGTGCGCGACATGGTGATCTCATATCAAGGTAAAGAGCGCACAACCTTGCAGGTGGGGCCCAGTTAGAATTTTCTTCAAGTCGGATAGCTCAAAATAAGGATTGTTTAAAGATGTTGAATAAGGGTTGTTTAAAGATGCTGAACGAAACACCTATGTTTCCAGAGGTGAATTATTCTAACCCAAAGAATTCCTCTCAACACATGGCTATGATGCTCTCCCACTACTGCTGCACGTGAGCAGAGATGCACATATCGTCAGTCGTTAAGGGACATGCTCAACTGGTTAAGGTCAAACTACTGACAAGCAAATCTGTGGTATTAAGCAGAATATTTGCTGTAACCCATCTTTTAAAACAATGCAAAACAATGTGCATGATAACACTTACAGTCAGTTAAAATCTGAAGCCATGAGAGCCAGTGCCTGGTATTGCATTATTATTATTATTATTATTATTATTATTATTATTATTATTATTATTATTATTATTATTATCATTATTATTATTATTCGTTATTCATATACGCACAACAGATTAGGCTATTGGAGAAGGGAATTCCTAACAAGAACCCGCCTAAATATCCTAGCTGTCCCTAATAGCACTGTTTTCTGGGGCTGTACTAAATTGGGATTTATGCCTATATCCTCTATCCATCTGTTCAAATCTTTAGGGATAGATCCTAATACACCTATAACTACTGTGATACATTTTACCCGCACTTTCCATAGTCTTTGTAATTCAATGGCTAGGTTCCGGTACTTTGTTCTTTTCTCTATACCTCTCAAATTGATTTTGACCATACTGATAAATGGTATGAACATGAACCTTAGTAAAGTATTAGAAAGTAAGAAATATAAGATGTTGTGGAACTTTAACATTCAGACGCTAGAAGACCTGATTTAGTAGTTGTAGATAAAGCGAATAAAAAGTGCAAAATAATTGACTTTACAGTTACAAATGATGAAAAAATCATCATCATTATTATTATAGAGTGAGGAAGCAGTGCATACCATCAAAGTGACACTGGGGTAAAATATACGAAGCCCAGTATGCTCATCATGACTACCCGTCTGATAAGGGTACACCAGGCACATGCATCCCAACCATATGTGCGCGACATGGTGATCTCATATCAAGATAAACAGCGCGTGACCTCGCAGGTGAGGTCCAGTTAGAATTTTCTTCAGGTCGAGTAGCCCATTCCGCTCAAAAGGTCCCTGAATAAAGTTTGTTTAAGGATGTTGAGCAAAACACAAATGTTTCCAAAGGTGAATTATTCAAACCCCAAATAATTCCTATCGACACATGGCTATGATGCTTCCCCACTATTTGTGCTCATGATCAGAGATGCACATATCGTCAGCCACCAAGGGACATGCTCAACTGGTTAAAGTCAAACAACTGACAAGCAAATCTGTGGTATTAAGCAGAATATTTGCTGTAGCCCATCTTTTATACCAAGACAAAACAATGTACATGATAACACTTCCAATCAATTAAGATCAGAAGCCATGAGAGTCACTGCCTGGTACTGCATCCGGGCATTTATTATTATTATTATTATTATTATTATTATTATTATTATTATTATTATTATTATTATTATTATCGTCATTGGCTTTACTTTATTTCTAGCAAGTAGATTTCATTGGTAACAAAACCGAATCATTACTCATGGACGCAATTGAAAGAGAAATGGAGAGTAAGTAATCGAGCTCATTTACTAAAAATATAGATGATCACATATAAAAGGATTATCATTTTTCAAATCAACTTTAATTGATGAAATGAAAAGAGAAATTAATTTATAAGGTATTATTTACATAATAGACAACATATATATACTATAATGGAGAAAGCCGCTTATTAATTAGGTATGTAACAATTACTAAAAGTACAAAAAGAAAGCAATATTAAAAGCTCGACCATCTGGAAGTATTTTTATAAATTCATGTTCTAAGAAATTTCCTATAGTTTCGATTTCTACTCTAGGGACAAGGCTCGAAATTTTTGGGGGAGGGGTCCAGTCAATTAGATCGACTCCAGTACGCAACTGGTACTTGATTTATCGAACCCTAAAGGAAGAAAGGCAAAGTCGACCTCATCGGAATTTGAACTCAGAACTTAGCGACGGGGGAAATACCGCTGAGCATTTCACCCGGCGTGCTAATGTTTCTGCCAGCTCGCCGCCTTATAAAGTATAACAAGGATATAATATCCTTTCTACTGTAGGCACAAGCCCTGAAATCGTGGGGAGAGGGGAGAGTCGATTACATCGACCACCCAGTGTTTCACTGGTACTTAATTATCGACCCCGAAAGGATGAACGGCAAGTCGACTTTGGCGGAATTTGAACTCAGAAAGTAGTGGCAGACGAAATACCGCTAAGCATTTCGCCCGGTGCGCTAACGATTCTGCCAGCTCGCCGCCTTCAATTTCAAGAATATTATCAGTTTCCGGAGTTTGTTAAATGGATAGTTTTGAAAAATTAAAATTCTTTAAATACCGGTATAACTTTAAAAAAAAAATAATAAAGAAGTGATTTTGTTGGTATGGCTGCTTTTTAAATATACCGGTATAATTTTCAAGTGATTTTGCGGAATGAATGAATGCATGCTATTACACAAAATAGCTGTATAACTTTGATAGTATTCTTGAAATTGTGCCTTGTGTCAGTTTCCATGACTGCTTGGAACGCTATAAGCCTTACAATAATAACTACATGATCACTGCTATTTCTAGCATACTAAACAAGATAGTTTTTAACGAGCTTTCACTAATACAATTTTTTCATTTCATGTTTATTTTCATTGAATGGTTGCAATTTTCTCTCTCTCACACACACTCACATTGTCTCTCTAGAATAAGCACGCACACTCAAAGTTTGATTTCGCTATTACACAAATATCACATTTAAATTTTGCAATTTAGCATGGAGCGTCCAAAAGAAAAATATGCGACTGAAAAAGAAAATTTATCAGCAAAGGCACAACGGCAGAAAGACGGGCAACTGAATCAGATGAAACCAGGGCAAAGCGACTGAAACAGATATCGAAATAAGCACGTAGACATGATTCTGTTTCCGCTACACATGACCGACTGGTTAGGGTATCTCGAGAGGAGAACATTCTACTTCAAAATAATGATGTCGGATCACAAAGAGTTGATGCAACACTAAAGCAATCTTTTCTTTGAGATCATGTGGAAGTAGTGGAGTTGACAACCAATCTAAGATTTCTTATAGAAAAATAGTTTGTTAATTACCTTCTTCATGTAGGAAATGGTAACATTTCTGATGAACAAAGCCTAGGTGAATTCAAAATCAAACTACCCAATGATCTTTGCCTTGAAAGTGGTACTCTTTCAGATCTTCAGATCTACGTGATTTTGTACATGCTAACCTAAAAAATAACTTCACAAACTCTATGTGGCTTGCAAATGGAATCATTTTTACTCCTACAAATGAAGCAGCACAATTTGTGAATGATTATCTGTTGACTAGAATCCCTGGTGAGCTAAAAATATACAGAAGCTCAGATACAGTTGATAATAGAACTCTGTACGCAATCGAGTTCATCAACAAACTTACACCATCAGGGTTTCCACCACACATTCTCAAACTGAAGGAAAAAAATGATGCATAGTGCTTCTTAGAAATTTAGATGCTACTAATGGACATTGCAATGGCACACGCTACATCATTATCAGTTTACATGATCATGTTAGTGAGGCTGGGGTTGCTTCTGGTCCTTATGCAGGATCAACTCCGCTAATCCAAAGTATATCACATGTATCTCAAGAAATGGAATTTCCATTCACATTTACACGCAAACAATTTCCTGTCAAGCCAGCTTCCGCCTTGACGTGTAACAAGGCACAGATTTTTTAACAAATTGGAATACATCTTCCAACACAATTCTTCTCACATGGTCAGTTGTACGTTGAATTATCTAGAATTCGAATGAATGTAAAAATATTGGTTGAGAGAAATGGAAACAGTATGATTATTGACAATTACGTCTGTGATTACTGACAATTGTGTCGACAAGGAGATACTACTTTGAAACAAAACATGTTTTTTAGCAAGTTTCAGTAAATAGAATTAACACATAGATTATATGTAAAGTAACATATTTGTGAGGAATTAATTTGTTTTGGCATATTTCAACACATGCCGGATGAATGCTGTCGTTATATTAAATCATTTGAATACAATTAAACTTTGGGAGAGGCATTATGCCGGTAATAAAAAACACACGCACTGGTTCATTATGCACATCAAGAATCTTGCACACCAAATACACATATGAAAGATCATTTTAAATTTGGGTATATTTGTAAAAGTAAGGAAACACCATTCCCATCTGTTCTCACAGCACCAGACTTTTGTGTGTGAATGTGTGAATGTGTGTATCTGTCCAAGTTCTACCAATTATTAATGATAAATATATATAACAGATTGACTCAGGTATATATCTACATATAAATTTCTGTGATGTCTGTTAGATAGATAGTTAGTTAGTTACACCCTCCGTAATAGCCATATTATAGGTTTCACACTCTGGAATATTTTTATAAATTCCTCTGTTAATATATATCGATAAAAAGGCACTGTTATCATTTACTATCACAAATTTAAGAATTTGTTGCCAAGCTTTACGTGCAGAGTAGTTTAACATTTGATAAACAATATTAATATGTTCAGGCAAAAGTTTTCGTTTTCATTTGCAACACAGCCTCTCACTTTCTCTCTCTCCCGCCTCTAATTGTTTTTATTAATAATAATCTATTTAATATATATTTATTGCAATTTTTTCATTTCAAGTTTTATTTCGTTATTTCAGATGAGGAAATCGAGTTTTTCTTTTTTTTTACTTAAATTAGCTGTGTAAATGTCCTCAGATTATTATTTATACATACTGAAAATAAATTATATTGGACAAATGATTAAAACTTATTGAAGCTTCGAACTCATGTGACTTATTTCCTTCCCGTCGTTATCTAAGAATTAGCAAGTGAATTTGTTGCTATGGCTGAATTTGATACGCTATAGGTATCAAAATATCTTTATGTGATCGCTACTATTTTTTGGCATATTAAACGTAGTTGGACTACCTTGATGTTTGTTTAAAAAAGAGAGATTATGACTGATAAAATAATGAAAGCAATATTTACTAAGCAAATGAGTACTATAATACAAAAAAATACAATTAGACTTAAAATATCATAAAAATTATTAGAATTGGGAATCAAATATGGAAATATTATTGAGTAGCTAGAAGAGAACCATCCGGACGGCGGCCTATCTACTTCTTCTATGGAGAAAATTGCTTATTAATTAGGTTACTAATGGAGAAAATTGCTTATTAATTAGGTTACTAAAACTACTAAAAGAAAACAATTATTAAGGTCTTGACTGCTTGGAAATATTTTTATAAATTCATTTTCTAAGAAATTTCCTATAATTTCGATTTCTGAAGTTTATTCAATTTTTGAACTCCAGTTTTTCACAAATTTCATTGCATTCACTATTCATTGCATATTTTACTATTCATTGCATTCACTATTCATTGCATATTTCATTGCATTCACTATTTCACAAATTCCTTGCATTCACTACGTCCAGTTTTTCACAAATTTAAATATTCATTGCATTCATTGCGTCCAATTTTTCGCAAATTTAAATATTCATTGCATTCTCTGCTGAGTAGATGTTAATGTTTAACGATAAACAATATTAATTCGTTGCAGGCGAGATTTACCCATTTCATTTGCAACAGTCTCTCACGCTCTTTCGCTTATACTTTCATTAATGATAATTTAACAATAGGTGAATATCTTTGATACGACGCACACTTTCAAGAATATTATCAGTTTCTGGAGTTTGTCAAATGAATAGTTTTGATAAAATGAGAATTTTTGTTTATATACTGGTATAATTTATAAGTGATTTTGCGTTGAATGAAAGCATGCTATTACACAAAATAGCTGTATAACTTTGATATGAAGCACAATTTCAATAATATTATCAGTTTCCGGAGTTTGTTAAATGAATATTTTTGATAAAATGAAATTTTTTTAAATATACCGGTATGATTTGTTTTTTAAACGAAGAAGTGATTTTGTTGTTATAGCTGTTTGAAACGCTATGAACCTCACAATAATAATTATCCGGACCGATTTTGACTATTTTTTCTTTAACTTAAAACCATGGGAAGAGCTTTATGGTAAAAAAAAATGTAAATATTTTCAGAGGAAAAGGTGAACAGTTCAAGGGAGTTTTGGTTGTTGTTTTTAATATACCAGTATAAATTTTGTAAAAAAAAGAAGAAATGATTTTGTTGTTATCGTTTGGAACGCTATAAGCTTTACAATAATAACTACCCGGACAGTTTTTAGCCATTTTTTCATTAAAAACCATGGGAGCCTTTCAGTAAAAAAAAAAAGTGAACAATTCAAGGGAAGGTTTCGCTGTTGTTTCTAGCACAGCCCAAATCACTTTCCGTTTTCACTCGCATAATTATTGATATTTTTTCAATATTTTTCTCCCATTAAACGCATTTTATAGAATGATGATGCCAAAGTAACACATGCGTGGTCCATTGGTGGAATACATGCAACAAAAAAGTTGTAATTTAAATTTGTATCCCAACTCAATCAAGCGAAGCCGTGTGCGTATGTGTCAGAAAAAAAACGTTTTCTAACAGAAAAGTATGCTATTAAAATGAATTATCTTTAAATTACTGTGTATAAATGTCAGCAATGACCGCAGGTTCTCCAGTATTTTAATTTATTAACAGAAACAATCGGGGGCAGGGTGTGGGATTGCAAAAAATTCAGTATTTTTCAAATTTTCTTTTCTTTAGCATATAAATGTATTTATTCAAAGGGAGAAAATTATTGAAAAACATCAATACCTGCGAGAGTGATAAAGAAACATGTAGGGTTGTCTTGGGATGTGCTAGAAACAACAACCAAATCTCCCTTAAATAACTCACTTCTCCCTCTGAAAACATTAACGATATTTTTATCGTAAAGGCTCCTCCCGTGGTTTTGAAGTGCTACAAAAGTTGGCCAAAATAAGTGTTGAGTGGGATGATGGGAGAGTGGATTTTTCAAAACTTTTTCGCATACAAAGATGCCCCCACCCTACCCCATCATTTGGAAGACTTGTTTAAAAAAGTGGGAAAATTCCCATCAAAACAGTAGTTCTAACATATTTGGTCTTCCTGATCTGAAGCTCCTCTACCCACCCCTTCCGAAAAAATTTAGCAAAACATTTCTTTATAATCGTAATCCGTGCTGTTTCAACGGTATTTGTATAAACTTTCAATAAAGAAATACCAATTTTCTGGAAGTTATGAGGGAAAAAGTCGGATCGCGTGAATTTTTCCAAACTCCTCTCTGCACTCCTCGGGAAAATTCTTTTCCATAAATCCCTATATACTCTGAAGCCACAACATCTAAGTGGCATTTGTAAAAAACATTGTTAAAAGTATCCGTTTTCTGGATGTTATGAGGCAACAAAGTCGGGGCATTAACATCTGTAGTTATGCCCTTTTGTTTATACGAATTTTTCATTTCCTGTTTATTTCATTCATTGTTTGCAATGTTCTCTCTCCCCCGCCTCTCTCCCTCGCACACACACTGCAAAGCTTACAGATTGACTGCTGAGCTGAAATCTCTATGTTGCTTTGAAAGGAAAGTAAAACTTAACAAAGTGCTCCCACCTCTGTAATTGGACTACAGAGATTATGACTGTGGTAAAATAATGAAAGCAAAATAATGAAAGCAATATTTACTACGCAAGTGAGCACTATTATACAAATAAATAATTAGACGTAAAATAACATAAAAATTATTAGAATTGGGAATCAAATGTGAAAACATTATCAAGTAAGTAGCATAAAACCGTACAGAGGGGCGGCCTTTCTGCTAGTATACAGCAGCTAAGGTAGATCTTATGTTTTAAATGGGAGTCTAGTACCCCTTTTATGCACTGTTTTTATTTTGGTCCTTTCATTTCACTTGTTCTGCAATGCATCCAGGATGGGATCTGAATACTTGATGTCAAAAGGTAAAAAATAAAGTAACGGACCCTTTTTATTGAGTAGATACATATTTACTCCTTTTAATATTTTCTCCCAGATTTGAAAAAAAACCCTCCACCATTAACATTCTACCTATATTGCAATCAGTGTTTGCACTGTTAGTTGAAAGGTAATTTAACGGTGTAACCAACAGAATACTTCCTTGATACTTAATGCACATTAAAAAAAATCTGATGTGATTTAGTCTATAAACAAATTTTCATGACGATTCTTACTTGAAAGTGAATATTTCTCGTATGATTTTTATAAACTTTTAGATTGATGTTATATTAATCAGTGAAATTAGTTCACTTAGTATTTTTTAAACCTTATTTTTAAAGATATTGGAACAAATGTTGGCGGTGGATTACAAACCGATATTGATGCTGCCACACACATTAAGGAACAATTTAGCAATCTTCGTCTGTTTGAAAAAAGTAAGTTTTCTCTTTTTACAACGTTCCAGATAATTTATCATCAAACTCATTAAAAAACAAACGTACTACGAGCAACTGTCCTAGACGGCAAATCGTATTAATATAGTTTACTTCCAAAATTACGTAGTAAGTTTCTCTTACAAACCAGTACAATTTCTGAAATACAACTGGATGAAAAGTAGCTTAAAGATTGACACCTAAAGTTATGGGGAATCTTGAATATATTCAATTATAAATACACTTAAAAGTATATCCTCAGAAATATCAGAATCAAGTTTTAGCATGTTATAAAAAACAACGAACAGATTCAGTTTTGATTTGTTACCTGATGTCTACTGAATCACCCATAGTTTACTGAAATAAAAGGTTGCCAGAAAGTAAGGTAATTTGTTTTGATATTAGTGTTAGAACTCAACATTATTGTTAATAATTTCGATGTGCATGCAACAACGCATGTATATACTCACTCCGCTTTATTTGAATTATTCTGCCCTACCATAAAAATTTAATATCCATGTAAATATTTATAGCAACGAGCTGGAAGAATCGTAAGCACCCCGGGCAAAATGCTTAGCGGCATTTCGTCCGTCTTTACGATCTGTACCGTTCTGTGTCAAATGCCGTCAAGGTCGTTTTTGCCTTTCATCCTTTCAGGGTCGATAAAATAAATACCAGTTAAACACTGGAGTCGATGCAATCGACTTTCCCCCTCTCCGAACCGGAATTTGAAATTATCCGTGTAAACAATTTTGTATACACAGAGTACAATAATTATTTGCACAACAAATAGATAAATTAGATAAGTACATAAATATATAAATAAACAAATAAATAAATAAATGATATTCGGAGCAAATAGATGTTCAATACAGCATTTCTTTTTTGGGGGTACTAAAAGTTAATATTAAAGGAGTTTACACATAGCAAAGAAAATATGTATTATACAAGTATTGTCTTTCATCCTTTCGAGGTCGATTAAATAAGTACCAGTTACGCACTGGGGTCCATATAATCGACTTACACTATGTTTAGCCCCCTCTGGGCAATAAAGAAATATATATTTATTTATGAGTTATTAATATGAATGCTGTTTAACTAATATTTAATTGATATCTAACTAATACATCATTATTTAGGAAATATTAGTACGATGTTAATTTAAATCGTTAGAGGTTCAAGAAGTGTTGGAATTGGAAACATCTTAAGAGTTGGAAACATCTTAAGTTCCAGGTATGATAGGAAATGTATAGTTAGAGTAAGGCATCGAAGCAAGCGAATGTATTTGGGAGAAAAGTAACACGGAAAATTGCCTAGATGAAAAGAATAAAGATCATTGTAAGATGACAATATTTAGGGGAAAGAGTAAGATAGAGAGAAAAAGAGTAAATACTGTATCGCATTTTACCTAGTTTCAACTGACTCGGGTACCACCATAGTACTAATATTATTTACAATACAAACAACATTTATGTTCTTCAATGAAATAGATATTTTCTAAAATATTTACTTTCAACATATTGTTTTATTTTCCTTTTTATTAGATATGAGTATTATTCAAAACATAATTCACGATGTAAATTCTTCAGTGGTGTCTTTAGAATCAGCCGTAAAATCATTGAATACTAGTCTATTCAAACTCCGAACTGATATTAAAAAGGAATGTCCCAACTGTATGAATACGGATACACTTCAAATACACTTTGATACAAATGATGTAAGATAATTTATAACTATATTTCAATTTTTCTACTTTAAATTGCCTAATTCAAGGTAAGCAATTCAAAATAAATATAGTAATAATAAAACAATGAAAGGATACAATGTGGTATTCAAAGGTCATTCGGACAGACGACCTTTGACTATCGAATTGTATCACTTTTGCACGGTCATATTGAATCTCGGATATGGTCTTACTCGGTCACGAGTTGATTTCCAACCTACAGGAATACATGCGTGTGTATATATATATATATATATATATATATATATATCGAAAACACACACAGACAGACAGACAGACACACACACACTTACAGGCACACACGCACACACACACAACAATGTGCTTGTGTCTGTGTGAATATATACAGTGGGGGGAAACAAATATTCGTACGTGTCAATTTTCTTAATTATTTAATTTCCAATGAACATAAATGCAATATACCAATACTATATTTGCATACACATGCATAAACTAAGAATATGCAAAAGAAATTAATAAATTATAGTAACTAATGAATTTATATACAATTATAAATATTTAGGGGTGAAACAAGTATTCGTACAGAACATAAATAACTGATAATTCTGATTTAAAACTTCGTAGCGTAACCATTATTCATTTCCACTTCAACCAATCTCTTCTTGTAGTTCTTAATCAATGACTCGCATGTTTCTTTAGAATTTTTTTTCCCATTCTTCTTGACAAATTTTCTTCAAATCTGGAATGCACGTTGGGGCTCTTGAATGAATTTTAATTTTCAAATGATGCCACAAATTTTCAATGGGGTTCAAGTCAGGTGACTGACTTGGCCATTCTAATAATTTTATATTGTGATTGACAATCCATTTTTGGTAGACTTCGCCGTGTGCTTAGGATCGTTATCCTGTCGTGAAACTCACCCTTTATAAAGCTGGAGCTTTTCTGCAGAGTCCCATAAATTATTATTCAAAATATTTTGGTTCATCTCTGCATTCATTCTACCACCTATCACATGTAAATTGCCAGTGCCATTTACAGAGAAACACCCCCACACCGTGATGTTTCCACCTCCAAACTTTACAGTAGGAATTGTGTTTTTCAGTGAATAGGCAGTACCATCTTTCCTCCAAACATGGCTACGCGGATTTCGTCCATACAATTCAATTTTCGACTCGTCTGTCCATAGAATATTTTCTCAGAATGTATCAGATTTATCTTTATGTTCATAAACAAATTTTAAACAGACATCTCTATGCCTTTTAGTCAACAGTGGAGTTTTTCTAGGACAGCGTGACTTCAGTTCATTCTTATGAAGTTCATTGCTGATTGTTCGTAGTGTAACACTAGTCCCTGAAGCTAACAAATCTTCTTGCAACTCCTTTCTGGTGATCATTGCGTTTTTTTTCGAATCTTTGCTTCATTTTTCTTAAAGATCTAGGGGAAATCTTGCGTGGTGCACCGGATCTTATTCCCGATTTTTCATATCTTTGAATAAATGAAGATATGGTAGAAAATGGAATATAAAGGGTCTCTGATATTTTCTTGTAACTTTTACCTGCTTTCCACTGCTCAATAATTAAGTTTTTCACTGAATTTGTGAGTTCTTTACTTTTCGCCATTATTACGACACTATTTTATGTTGTCTCAGTGATGAATGAAGAAATTAACGTTTTGACACTTAAAAATGACTACTGATAAGATTATTGGAACAAACGAAAAACTTCTAGTAAAAAAAAGAATATATTTTAACAGTATTTTGTGGCATAAATTTATTCTGTACGAATACTTTTTTCACCCCTAAATATTTATAATTGTATATAAATTCATTAGTTACTATAATTTATTAGTTTCTTTTGCATATTCTTAGTTTATGCATGTGTATGAAAATATAGTATTGGTATGTCCCATTTATGTTCATTGGAAATTAAATAATTAAGAAAATTAACATGTACGAATATTTGTTTCCCCCCACTATATATATATATATATATATATATACTGTTTTACTCTTTTACTTGTTTCAGTCTTTTTGACTGTGGCCATGCTGGAGCACCGCCTTTAGTCGAGCAAATCGACCCCAGGACTTATTCTTTGGAAGCCTAGTACTTATTCTATCGGTCTCTTTTGCCGAACCGCTAAGTTACGGTGACGTAAACACACCAGCATCGGTTGTCAAGCGATGTTGGGGGGACAAACACATGCACACACATATATATATATGCATATATAGGACGGGCTTCTTTCAGTTTCCGTCTACCAAATCCACTCACAAGGCTTTGGTCGGCCCGAGGCTATAGCAGAACACACTTGTCCAAGATGCTACGCAGTGGGACTGAACCCGGAACCATGTGGTTGGTAAGCAAACTACTTACCACACAGCCACTCCTACGCCTATATATATATATATATATATATATATATATATATATATATATATATATATATATATATATATATATATATATATATATATATATATATATATATATATATATATATATATATATATATATATATATATATATATATATATATATATATATATATATATATATATATATATATATATATATATATATATATATATATATATATATATAAATTGTAAATCCAAAACAAAAAAATTACGAACAAGTATTACCTCTATATATATATATGTATATGTATGTATATATATATATATATATATATATATATATATATATATATATATATATATATATGCAATATATCGGATGCAAGTGTTCATCGTTAACCAGCTGGAGGAAATGTCCTCTTGGGGGTTAAAAAATGACAGTAAAGTCCGTTCAAACGGAACATTCATACTGAAGTACCCACTTCGGCATTACTTGCTAGTACCACTACTGCGTTCATCTCTTAGAGAGATTTTAGAACCAGCTTTTTCCCTTGTATGTATATATATATATATATATATATATATATATATATATATATATATATATATATATATATATATATTATTACGAGATGTACTTGCATAGCACGTGACCTGATCTGTGATCGTGTGCTGGAACGAAAACAATTGCAGCGTCGAAGGTATTTATAAGCCATTTAAGAAACATAAAAAGCCGTTAGATTCACTTCAACATTTAAATTTAATTTGCCAAAATATTTTCGTCGCTTTGAGACCGCGACCTGTTCACTGACAAAATTCAACACGGAATTTTGTTGTGCTGAATATATATATATATATATATATATATATATATATATATGTTAATTCTCTAAATGAAGTATTAACAGTAACTGCACGATAAAGTGTAGTATATTGCCACTTAAGTGTGGCTGACCCCTAGGGGTGGATGTTACTGTTGCTTTTAGCCCCAGGAGGACATCTCCTCCAGAATTAACATTGCTTGTTTTCACCTTTTCAATATCAGTGAAGAATGTCACTGGAAAAGAAGATATAAGGTTTGCCAGGTTTTTGTCTCTCTCACCAAGGTCATCAGCTGTCGAACGCCGACGAAGGGAAATAACCCTGAAATCCGGATACGTTCGTGCTGCTGGTCGAGGTGAGAGGGATAACTCCCTTGGCAAACAGGACACAGTCGTGTGTCGATAAGCCAGCTGGAGGAGATGTCCTCCTGGGGCTAAAAGCAACAGTAACATCCACCCCTAGGGGTCAGCCACACTTAAGTGGCAATATACTACACTTTATCGTGCAGTTACTGTTAATACTTCATTTAGAGAATTAACATTGCTTGTTTTCACCTTTTCAATATCAGTGAAGAATGTCACTGGAAAAGAAGATATAAGGTTTGCCAGGTTTTTGTCTCTCTCACCAAGGTCATCAGCTGTCGAACGCCGACGAAGGGAAATAACCCTGAAATCCGGATACGTTCGTGCTGCTGGTCGAGGTGATAGGGATAACTCCCTTGGCAAACAGGACACAGTCGTGTGTCGATAAGCCAGCTGGAGGAGATGTCCTCCTGGGGCTAAAAGCAACAGTAACATCCACCCCTAGGGGTCAGCCACACTTAAGTGGCAATATACTACACTTTATATATATATATATATATATATATATATATATATATATATATATGTGCATTTGTGTGTGTGTTTATAATTTCTTTTGGATATTTTAATATCAATATGTACATGAACATATACTCACACATTTACATGTCTTGTGCTTTTTATTTTTCAGCTACCTGATATAACAAGCAATATAAATGCAATCGACTCTGTGGTTGCCAAGGGGCTTGGTAGTTTGATAGATCCGGTATGAATATAGTTTTTTAAAACTTTCTTCACTGTAATCTATCTACTGATAATTTCTGCAGTTTAACGCATGTCTAACTACATTTATATATTATGTATTACGTATATTATCTGTCTTCTAAAAAAATTACGTGATTTGAGTTGATAACAATAAAATAGTGCGTCCGTGTTCTGTCAGCTTGTATCTGAGTTCAAGTCCTGCTCATATAGAAACAAAAGCAAAAGAGAAAAAACTCCAGTGATTTTAATTGTTTAGCCAAAGGCAAGATATGACCCAGCAGACCTATGATCAAAAGCATTCCAGACGTGGACATATCGTCCTTCATACTCAGTGTATCCAATCTAACCTTGTAAAAAAAAATGAGAAAAAGAAACCGGTATTGTTTCATTCAAGAAATATTAGTCGCTGGTCGAATGATCGTTTAGAAACTCGGGTAAATACAAACCATATACTTCTCCTGCTTTAATCATAGACTAGTATTATTTTCCTTCTGCAAAGGGCCGAAATGGATAACTGCAATGCATTTTGTCAAACCCCATACATTCTACTACTACTACTACTACTACTACTACTACTACTACTACTACTACTACTACTACTACTACTACTACGGCACTCTGTCGGTTACAACGACGAAGGTTCCAGTTGATCGAATCAACGGAACAGTCTGCAGAGAAATTAACGTACAAGTGGCTGAGTACTCCACAGACACGTGTACCTTTAACGTAATTCTCAGGGAGATTCAGCGTGACACAGAGTGTGACAAGGCTGGCTCTTTTAAGTACAGGTACAACAGAAACAGGAAGAAAGTGTGAGACAAAGTTGTGCTGAAAGAGTACAGCGGGGTTCGCCCCCCCCCCCCTGCTGGAGCCTCGTGGAGCCTCGTGGAGCTTTAGGTGTTTTTTCTCAATAAACACTCACAACGCCCGGTCTGGGAATCGAAACTGTGATCCAATGACCGCGAGTCCGCTGCTCTAACCACTGGGCCATTGCGCCTTCACACTACTACTACTACTACTACTACTACTACTACTACTACTACTACTACTACTACTACTACTACTACTGCTGCTGCTGCTGCTGTCTTTTCTTTATTAGTCGCTAGGGTTCACACAAAAATACATTGGGGACGGTACAATGTGGAGTTGCATAAAAGGCGTGTAAAAAGTAAAAGAGTAACAATATAAAATTACGGCAATGAAAATCTCCCCCAAAGAGTGATACTTCCTATGGCAGCTCGTGAAGACCTCACAAAACCACGGTTGCCCTGACTACTAGACCAAGTGCCCTCTCCACGTCGTTCACCTTCAACCTATATGCGCGTGCTTAGAGTAGGCCCGTTCACTCGGACCATTCTTACAAGATTCACCCACCTTTTAACAAAATTGCTTTTCTTTCGAAGTGAAACTTGAAAAGTGGATGAAGGCTTAGCTAAAGAGGAAAGTATCTCTCTTCAGCTAATCTGGTCCACCACACAGCATCTTTCGTGAAGGCCTCCATGCGAAGAAACACAGCCTGTCCTTCTCGGTTAAAGGAAGGCGGTAGGACAGTTTTCGCAATGGATCCAACCGATAGCCGGATCCGCACTACACGTGTCAGCAGGTGTCTGACATAAACCTTCAAGTTAGCAAAGATCTGGCGCTGGACGAGAGCGTGCAGAACAGTTTCGTCGCTCTGCGCACATCTCGGGTAAGCTTCGCTGACGGCACTTCCATACTTGCGATGTCTTCATTTAGAGTGATTTCAGTGCACTCTTGTTATTTGTGTCTACAGCCATGTAACCAGTTATGCCTTGGGAGTGCAGTTCATGTTATTGGTCTGGATTGCTATTTGTTTTCGTTTGTTGAGATGTTCGTAATGTTGGTGGTATTTGTATTGTTGAAAATGTTTGTAATTGCGTTGATATGATGTAGAGTGTGTGATGGTTTGTTGATTTCTGTGTTTCCTCCTCTAATATCTTTGCATTTTGGCTTGTACCACGCTTTCAATTTTGTAACTCTTTCATTTTTCTTTTCACCAGGGTCCATTCTGGTGAGATTCCAAGACTGCTTTCCTCGCTAGACGAGTTTCTACAGTCAGAAAAGCCTGTGACAGGAGAGAGGTGTATGCTTGCACAGTCGCATATTTCTAGGCTGATGGTCTGGTCGACTGGTATGAGCGAAGCTTCTCTCGGTTGCGATAATGTAAAAGTTGCTTTAGTTTTTCTCGGGTGTGGTATCTACGCTTGTTGCTGATGTTGTTAAATGGATTTCTCCTGCTACTCTTTCTGTTAATATTCTTATTTTGGTTTTGGATGCTGCTACCCTTAGCACTGATACTGTTTGTGTTGCTGTTCTTAGTGTTGTTGCTGTTGTTGTTTTTGTGTTGAAAGTGTCTGCAGCAGCAGTGTTTTTTTCTTTGAATGGAGCAGAAAGTTTTTCGCGTTTCGCCACAATGTGGCGTTTCGGCTTTCTGCCCTCTACTGACAAAAATAACTGTTCTATTAGGTAGGTTGATCAGGTTAGGGATGTCCGGGGTCCTTTCCTGTGCCTGACCAATTCTCCTCTCCCATTTGGTGGACTTGTAAAATTTTTATTTTGTCCTCTATGCCGTATAATACGGGTGCTAGCAGCAGAGATGTTCACTTCTGGTGACATACCCACTACCTTTATTTTGAAAACCCTCCGACCAAGTCGTGTCGGAATTAGCCATAATTTCTCACTTTTGAAAGTTGTGGCATTTTCTTTGGCTAATTCTTCAGTTGAGGATCTTATCTCAAATATGCTAATGCGTCTCCCACGGGGGGTATAATTTTTTAAACCTCAGACCGGTCTCAGGAATTTTTCGAACTGGATCTGCATCGCTCGTTCTATTTCATCGTCTTTAATTATATATATTAGTATACGCTGGTTTTTTCTTAGTGTCTTCATACACTAGTGTCTTCCCCAATGTGTTAAAGAAGACTGTTCTGCCATTCTGTGTTAAGTGCAGCTTATTTAGTTAACAATTCAACAAAATTTGGAATAACCATTAATAAAACAAATTTTAAAGAAAACTTACAAGAGACGAACAAGTGTTCACTTCTTCCAAACACGAGTAATATTAATGATGATGATAATAATAATAATAATAATAATAATAATAATAATAATAATAATAATAATAATAATAATAATAATAATAATAATAATAATAATAATAATAAGCCAATGAAATAAGCCAATGAAATAAGAGAACTAGACGAAAGCCAACCATATAAGTATTTAGGAGTCAATGAACTAGATAGGATACAACATACACAAATGAAAGAAAAAATAAAGAAAGAGTACTATAGACGAGTTAGATCAATACTAAAAACAGAGCTCAATGCTAAAAACAAGATAATGGGTATCAACACTTTAGCTGTCCCAGTTATAAGCTACAGCTACAACATCCTTAACTGGACACTAAACGAACTATGTAAAATAGACAGGAAAACAAGAAAAATAATGACAGGATATAGGATGCACCACCCAAAATCTGACATAGAAAGGCTATATATACAACGCACAGAAGGTGGCAGGGGTTTTATACAGCTAGAAAACTATTATAAAATAACCACTATAGGACTGCAAAAATACCTACTCCAGAAGCAAGGAAAACTAATACAAATAGCCACAAAACACGAGCAAAACAAAAAACTGTTTTCAGTATTTAAGGAAGCTGACAAATACAAACAAGAAATCAATCTACCTAACAAATACGAAGAAGAAGAAGAAGAAACAACAAAAGCTATAAAACAAATGAAATCCAAACTAAAACTAGAACAACAACGGACCATGATAAAACGATGGCAAGAAAAGCCCCTACATGGTAAATACTGGGCTAAACTAAATGCGAAAGAAATAGACAGAGAAAAATCTCAGCAATGGCTGAGAAGCTCAGGACTCAAAGCAGAGACTGAAGGATTTTTAATTGCTGCACAAGACCAAAGCCTCCCCACCAGAAATTACCAAAAACACATAATGAAAAGAAATATAACAAGTAACTGTAGAATATGTGGAGATGGACAAGAAACAATAAATCATATTATCTCTGGCTGCCCAGTCCTGGCTAAGAAGGAATATATCCACAGACACGACAGAGCTGGGACCTATATACACTGGAAGCTATGCCAACATTATGGAATAACAACAGAAAAAAGATGGTATAAACACACGCCAGAAAAGGTAACAGAAAACGAGAAAGCAACCATACTCTGGGATATGCCAATACACACAGATAGAGAAATTAAGGCAAATAGACCAGATATAGTTGTCAAAGATCATGAAGAAAAAAAATGCTTTCTAATTGATGTATCAATACCAGCAGATGACAACGTTTCTCTAAAAGAAATGGAAAAACTTTCAAAATACAAAGACCTGGAAATAGAGATAACTCGAATGTGGAATCTAAAAACAGAAACAATTCCTATCATAGTAGGTGCCTTAGGTATAATAAAAACATATTCAGACAAATACATAACAAAAATAGCAGGACTTACAAATATATATAACATACAGAAAATTGCACTACTGGGTACTGCACACATCCTACGCAAAACACTTTCAATACAGTAAACATAAGAGCACCACAGCAAACCACAGCACATACCCAAGGCGCACAGAGCTGCGCTCGGTAGTGAAGTGAAAGCACGTTATAAAAATAAAACTACTGAATAATAATAATAATAATAATAATAGTAATAATAAACCTTTCTACTATAGGCACAAAGACTGAAATTTGGGAATAATCGATCACATCGAAACCAGTACTCAACTGAAAACGTGTGGTGCCTTGCACATTATTAACACTAAAATCGTGTAAATATCAAGTTGTCAACGGTGTTTGATGACAGACACACTAGATGATGCTCATCGAAGGCTCCACAAAAACGAAGTAACTGACTAGACTTTTGAAGATATTAATTACATGAATTATTATTGTTATGATTATTCCTTGTCTTGCGTGTTCACTAACTCTTATACAGAGAGTAAGGAAAGTTTCCTGTATGATGAGATATTTGAATCCTTGTAGCAAATAATTGGTAGCTGAAAATCTTATGTAATACCTTAATTTATCTTGTTCTATCCACATTGAAGGTGTCATTTGAACGCCAACCGAGAAGACTGATGTATTTTATTTGTTCGTTTATATATAATTCTAATCTATGCTGTCGTCAGATAGCCCCAGGTCAGCCTTCATCGAGCATACCTATGAATAAAGGCATTTCAGCGGTGACCAGTTCATCCTATTTTAGATATAGTGCATCTAGGATCACATTAATATACCCATAAGATGTTAGAATATGATTGTTCGTTGTTTCTAGCATATCAAGCAACCAAGCAGAGTCTTCTTTATTGACTATAATTCAATATTTGGTTAATAAGGGAGTGTTTCCAAAATTAAGATCATTAATACTACTAACGACAAATACAAGCAAACAAAAGATTGTATTATTTGTAAGAGAATGAGCAGAATCAAATTTCATAAATTTGGTACTTTCTGACGCCACTAAATATTAATAAACCTTTTATTTATCATTTTAGACAGAAAAGGCTTTTAATGACATTCCAGAATTAGTCCAAAATAATTCACAGGCAACATCTAAAGGTATGTATGTAGATATATCAATTTGAAGCTTTTGTGCTATATAAATTTAATTTTATTTACCCAGCTTTAAAGGTTATTACTTTTCTGTAAGAAAAATAATCTTCATATATAGGCGTAGGAGTGGCTGTGTGGTAAGTAGCTTGCTTACTCTCGGTTTGCTCACTGCGCATGTGCGCCAGACTGGCTACTTACTGTGAACGAAGATAGACATGGTTTTCGGCTCTGTCTATAGAAGGAAAAATTGAAGAATTCGCCGGGGTAAGTCGTTTTTGTTTGCTCAGCTGGGCAGCAATTTATTGCTTCTATTTATTTTTTTAGTAAATTGTTGTCCAGCAGTGTGGCATCTTCGCTTTCCTTGGCGAGTTTTTTGTGTGTTCGTTGTACGAACAAATTTTATATTCGCTGTTTGTGGGAGGCGGGTTCGCTTGCCCACAGTAGCGAAAATTTTTGTTTTGACTTTGAGCCAAAAAAAAAAAAAGCAACTTTGAGTGAAGAAAACTTTTTGTGTCTCACTGTGCGAGAATTGTTGTTTTTGTGGGCGTATCTCGCCTCCGAAAAACTTGTGAAAATTTTGCTGCTGTGGCCCTGGATTACCGTTATTGGAATACCTTTACTGGAATACTTTTATTTTGGAGTACCTTCATTGGAATCCCTTTATTGGAATACCTATAGGTATTGCTGGGGGCCGGAATTGTGTTGCCTTGACTTAAACTGTCTTCCTTCTTTCCTTTTCTCTGCTCTGTCTTCTGTTCTTTTGTATTTAGTTTGTTTTTTGTGAACATTTTTGTTGAACTTGTTTGTGAACTATTTTCTGAACTTTTTTTGTTGAACATTTTTTTTGCAAGCATGGCAAAAAAGGGAAACACTGTCTTGGAGTGGGAACTGTGCCCACCCAAGCAGTGGTTGAAAGAAATGGAGGAAAGAACAGTGACGCTCCGGACCTACTCAAATGTGTTGGATGGCGTCACTGTCTTTCCTCAAACTATTATTGAAAAGGAACTTACGAATGTTAATGCCAACTTTAAATATATTTCAAGGGGAGTCAAATATGCAACCGTGTGGTTGCTTTTTGACAACCCGAGTGAAGCGCGCATGGGCCCATTGAGGGCAAAGAAATTTTGTTTCTGCCCACATATTGTCGACAAAAAATAACGAGAGCTTGGGTCTGCGGGTTGCCGCCTGGAATAAAGCCCGAGTGGATAGAGAATTCTTTCCGCCGGGGTCTGGGCGGCACCGGAACCAAGCTCCTGAATGTAAAAATTTTGCCAGCAATTAACTGGGAGGGGTCAAAAGCGGTGTTGACTCTTTGGTCCCAGTCGATTGCGAGTCTGGTGTTTCCAGACTTTTTAAGGACGGCTCAGGCAAGGTATCCAGTGATTTTGGAGGGACGCCCTCCTAAATGTCACAAGTGCCTTGAATCCGGCCATTTGAAAAAGAACTGTCCCAAGGGCCGAGGTAAGGCCCCGGAGCAGAGGAAAAAAGAGAATGAGTCCTCCGCCCCACCATTGAAATAGAAAGAGGAAGGCGAGCAACGGTGCTTGCTCACCAGGAGAAATAGAGGTTGCGGGAAAGGAGGACACCTCGGGTATACCGAAAGATGCCCCGAGCCCCGCAACCGGTAAAAGGGAAAAAAAGAAAAAGAGAAACGGGAGACGGTCGGTGGCACGTCCGCCGACCGTCTCCCGTTTCTCTTTTTCTTTTTTTTCCGTTGCCCCTCCGTTGGGAAGTGTGCCACCGGATCGGGAGGCTCTGTCAGTGGGATTTGTGTCACCGACAGAGCAGGTTGCGGCCCCTTCCGATGATGAGGAAACTGGGTATATCTTCTGTTACCTTAAGGGTAATGTCTGGATGATCTATCTGACCGTGAGCGTTACGACTGGGAATGTATAGACCATTCACGTTGGCCTCCGCAGGTGGCTGCGGAGGTCTTAAATCATAGTGAAGTCATGGAGGTCGAAAAGACCTGTCAAAAAGAGGATTTTATTTACTTTCTTTCGGGCGCGTCACTGCGAGATCTCCTGATGGCGATGGGACAATTGCTTGGAGGCCCGGATGAGGAAGATTAGATCTTTAAAAGGAACTTTTATTGAACTTTATTGAACTGCCATTGAATTTTTGACTTTTATTGGATTTGTATTGAACAATGTTTTCGAGGGGTTATCGATCGGCGGGCGTCGTTATTGTTGTTGCAAGTTGTTATTGTTGTTGCTGTTGTCACCATCATCTTCGTCATCACTGTTACTGCTACTAGAACATTAATAACTTGTGTAAAATGAACTTCTACATAGAACCTTCCAAAATATATAGAAATGACACACACACTCAACAAAACTTCCTTTCTAAAAAACACTTACAGGTTTCTAGATACGGCTAATAGCTCCGATGCCACAGACAACGTATGTAGTGGAATATATGCTCATAAAAACTATGGGAATAAGGGTACATCCGAGTAAGGTTGTGCACACGGACCCACACACACATATATATATATATATGCATTGGAGTGTCTATAACTACCCATTTATAATATTTGTAGGCTCTTTGTGGGCCTTGTATTTTTAAGGTTTTTTTACATATATCTTTTTTATATTTTTTTATTTTTACATGTCCTACATGCTATACCTTCATTTTTCATTTATGTATTCTTTATTATTATTTTTATTATTTTTTTCCTGCTGTACCCTTATTTTTATTTTTATTTTTATTTTGATCTTAATTCTATTTTTTATTTTTATTTTTATCTTATTTTTGCTGTTGTTTTTCTGGTCTCTACCACACCTCTATTTTTACCTCATCCTCTACATTTGTATGAAACCCTTTGTGAATCTCTGAAGAGGCCTAGCGGCTCGGGCATGTAACCCCATTTCAACATGTCATCCGATAATCACTCCGGTAAGAAATATTCGGATAGAATGGGGCATGCTAAAACTAGGCCGAAACAGCTGTAAGATTAAACTTCTGTTCATCCTCTAATTCCTTATGTACTTTGTACTTCTATATGTAAACCAGGTTGGCAAAATAACATAGTCTGCCATGGACACCTGTGCTTTGGTTCTTTTTTTTCTTTCTTCTTTTTTTGTCACTTTTGCTATGAATTAAATTAATGAATTCAACGGGATACATTGTCTGCAAGTGGTTGGGTTCAGCATATTATCCTCCATTTTCTAATTGTTATATATATATGTATGTATGTATGTATGTATGTATGTATGTATGTATGTATGTATGTATGTATGTATGTGTGTGTATATGTTTGTGTGTCTGTATTTGTTCTCCAACATCGCTTGACAACCGATGCTGGTGTGTTTACGTCCCTGTAACTTAGCGGTTTGGCAAAAGTGCCGATAGAATAAGTTCTGGGTCGATTTGCTCGACTAAAGGCGGTGCTCCAGTATGGCCACAGTCAAAGGATTGAAACAAGTAAAAGATTAAAAAGAGTAAAGGGATAAATAATTGGTTTTACTTTTATTTGTTATTCTTTTTGCTGATGTTGTGTCACCAATTGTTGGCTATTTTTTTATATGCATTTGTGGAATATTTCTGGCAATACAATCAATACTGATTTGCTTGTTCATCTCTGCTCTCTCGCTTCTGACTGTCATAAACTTACCCAGAATGGGTTCAACCACACTAAAAGATCTTTCGTACTTAATGTTAGTGCTCCGTTTATTTATGATTCTGCTCACAATTACTTGACTTATTTCTATCGTTGCTTGCCATCTTGTCTTGTATCCCTTCAATAAACTTCCATTCCGTTCCACTCTCTCTCCCTCTTTGAAATTTTATTTTCATTCAACGAACCATCCTACAAATAAAACGTCCATAGCTGCAGTGAAGACATTGTCTGAGAGTACTGGTCTCTTTGAATTACTAACAGGGAATACTGGTCTCTTCAATCGTTAACCAATAACAGGGTTTTGAGCGAGATAACCGTTCATTAATGTTGTTGGCACGATAAGCATCACATTCCCCACTTTTGTTTGGTGCTATGAGTAGCACTCACACACAATCTAATATAACAATTTCTGGCTCATGAGTATCTTTCGTAGAGGTTACTTTGTTGCAAGCTTCCGGACGAGGTTTCCTACAGGAGACATTTTGGAATATGATGACACGACGTGTTACTGTGCTACCGTATGCATGAGTACTCGGTGTGTATAGGCGAAAAAGATACTAATTTTTTTCTGAGGTCGTGACCGATACCCCTGTGCACACAGATTTCAAAGCGTCTAGTCGAGATTACTGACACCCAACTGATACTATTGTAATATTAATAATTATTAACACAAATAACACAGTCATTATAATAACTGTTTATTTATTTATTTTATCGTTTTTACTTTCAGACATAAAAAATGTCATCAAGAAGTTTCGGTCTACTATCGGAAAGTATAGAGATGACACGTTGCAACTTAAAGCAACACTTAGTCAATCAATAGTAAGGAATATCTTTGAATTTTCAATATTTTAAAGACATTTAAAGTTTTTTTGTTTTTTTTAATGACAATATCATAAAGACCTTTGAAGGGGTTTTCTACAACCATTTATCTAGGGGGAAACACTTTCGTTTATTTGTGTAAAACATATTGAATTTATGAGAACCCAGTTAGTATGTGGAAAGGTTAAACAGCCTTATGATGCTTTACGAAGAGCTGGAGATAGTTGGTGGAAATGTATAAGCTAGAAGGGAATTTCAAGGGTAAGTTTAACGAATAAGAATTCTGATTTTGCGAGATCGATTTCAACTGAAAGGCAGGTGAAAATTCAATGTCAATTGCATTCATATAAGTTCTGCATTAATACTGAGCTACCGTAGTGCTTTCACATTGAACACGTCTGGTTTTAATAGCTGTTTTCTGTTTACAAGCTTTAAGTTATAAACGCAAATTCACTTGTGAACTCCAGCAGGCAATTTTCAATAAATATTTCAATAAACAAATTAATTGTAGAAAAATACATAAAAGAGTAACAGGTCAAATATACCACACGACCTTGGATTTTATGTTTTATTTGAGGTTGAATGATTTCAATAGATTCGAAATGTTATAAAGCATTATAACACTAAAGCGCTTCTATGTTCGGCAATGTCTTTTCCATTCGTCCTCTATCCATTCCATCATCCAACTATCTTTCCATCTTCTCAGCCAACTATTCCATAAGGTCCTATCAGAAGTAACTGTCATTTGACTTTCCTGATGGATTTCTAAGCGTGATACTATCCAAGCATTTTTTCTTGGTCTAACCTCTTGTCGGCTTAGAAGAAACTGTGATTCTTTCCTGTGACATTCTAATCATATGCCCGTAGTATCGGAACTGTGACTTCTCAATGTGGAGAAATAGCGGGCGATACTCACTGTTCTCTGAGTTTTCTAAAACTCCTTTGACTATTATGTATCTTCAAAAGACATAACTGCTATTGAATGGATCATTTTAACATGCAAAAGTGAAACTGCAACCTATTCGTCTACTACATAAAAGCATATGTCGTACTTTTATAACTAAGCTGCCATTACATAGATAACAACATATTCATCTACCCATATTTGTATTGATTAAAGTCTATCTTCAAATAAAATGGGTCTACCTAAGAAATTAAAAAAATTGTTGGACTATGGCTTTGTCATTTGTATAGACACAACATAAAAAACACTTCAGCGTTATATGATAACCATGAATTTAATTTAGTCCATACTATATTTCATAGCTTTATTTCTGATGCTACCTGAGTTTATTTTATTTTGTAGAATTCAACATTGGATCCTGGAGAACATGGATTAGAAATAAGTTACGAAGTCATCGACAAATACTGGTTGGTTTATTTTGTAGAAATATAAATTTTTTTCTTATATTGATTGATGTATAACTTTGAGCATCAGAAACCAAAGTTAAGAAAACACTTTAAACACAAGTACATGCATTCTTCTGAGAGGTTACGAGATTTCACGCTTACAGAAATTCTTAAGTATGTCCATTAATTTAGTGATACGGCCTATAATATAGCTCTTACGGAAACTTGGATTGCGTAGTTTAAATTGCTAACTATTTGAAAAACAATCCTTGCGTTACCCACATACATATATATATATATATAATCCACATAATGTGAGTGTATGTCTGTCTGTCTGTCTGTCTGTCTGTCTGTCTGTCTGTCTGTCTGTCTGTCTGTCTGTCTGTCTGGCTGGCTGGCTGGCTGGCTGGCCGGCTGGCTGGCTAGCTAGCTAGCTATATGTACATATACATACATATATATATATATATATATATATATATATATATATATATATATATATATATATATATTAATGATAAATAAATAAAATATATAAATATAAATAAAATAAATATATATATATGTGTATATATATATATATATATATATATATACATATACATATATAAGGTTGATCACACAACATAATCACACGACTCCCCACAGGCAACCTATTCAACCTGGCAAATAACATCCATCTTTTACCATCTTTTGAATAGGCTTATTTCCTTTCGATCATATCACCACATATATATATCCCCAAATCTATTTCCTCTACACTCTAATTCACAATAACACCACCACCGCATACAGACTACGTCGTTTCTTTCAATCCCATTCCACCGTCTGCAAATAGGTTTGGCTGCATTCTTGAATATGATACTACTAACTACCTTTCCCACCCATCTCTCCCTTTATTTCTGTCTTTGGTTTACCACTCATACCCCCACCACCTATATACTACATACGCGCATTCCTTCCTACTCACTAAACCTTTTAACCTCATCCCCCCATTCCTCCTTCCCTCTCTATGCTCATCCCCTCTATCCTGTAAGATCAACTGACCATAAAAATATACCGCTACCATTCTCCACCTCAATCTTTCCTCTATCCCCTTTCCCATTCTGTCTTCATGACTTGACCTAATTACCCTACGCTCACTTCTCACTTGACTTGGACATTCTTCAAGTAAACAAGCAAAAACCATCGGACGCAATATGGCATATATTCACCTCTGCTGTCCCAGCCTTTGCTTCAACATCTATTTCCGTATTATCCCCACAAGGATTACTTTACACGGATATTTACTACTGGAATGAAACTACACTTCAAGTACTGTTCTCTCTTTCTTTTTCAGCCCATCACACTCTATATCACTTCATACTAAAACTATCCGCCTATGGATATAATAATCGATACCTTTATTTTTTCTGTCTCCGATGAAGGGAAGTACTGGATCTTCCCAGAAACAGCTGTAAGACTCTATACATAAAATATTTCTCCAACCTTACCATTGCTCTCTTTATCTTTTTATTTTTATATATTTACATATATATATATATATATATATATATATATATATATATATATTAAAGATAAATAAAAATGAAAATGCCACTTTAAAACAAAAAATTGGGGTGTTTTAATTAATTTACATTACATGTTTCGTTTTCTTTTGAAAAACCTCATCAAAAATGAGTATAAAATATGTGAGAAGAGAAGAGGGCTATTAATAAAATAAAATTGAAATTAAAATTAAGAATGGTATTCATAGTTTACTGTTATTTCTTGCATGCGTACCTGGTCCTTTCGTTCCGTTGTGTAGGCATAGTAATTCCTCTCAGCCAGCACATCGACGTATGTGCTTACAACAAATTTCCCAAATTCACAACGTTTTCTCTATACAAATTCAAAGACAATGCTAGCCAAAATGAACGCATTAGCAAGGAAATATTTTTTATAAGAAAATACCGACCAAGTCTAAATTCTCTAAACTAGCAACACTGAGACTTTCATATTTATTTTTATATATTTATATGTGGATTTGCAAGTTATTCATAAGAAATAAACAAAGGGGATCGAAGAACCCGATTTTTATTAAAATCATAGGGGGAACAACTTCACCCCTACTACTACTACTACTACTACTACTACTGCTACTATTGCTATTATCATAACTGCTGCTGGTTATTCGACGGCTACAACCACTCCTAGAAGTCTTGACCACTATTTAATTTACAAAAACAGATAGTAATCTATCACAGCGAGTTGGAATTACCATGCCTACACAACGGAATGAAAGGACCACGTGCCCATGCAAGAAATAACAGTAAACTATGAATGCCATTCTTAATTTTAATTTCAATTTTATTTTATTAATAGCCCTCTTCTCTTCTCACATATTTTATACTCATTTTTGATAAGGTTTTTTTTAAAAAAACGAAACATGTAATGTAAATTAATTAAAACACCAAAACTTTTTTTTTTTAAAGTGACATTTTCATTTTTATTTATCTTTAATATCTACTTACTCGTGTGGTACATTTACAAATCTTTTCAAATATATATATTTATAGGCGCAGGAGTGGCTGTGTGGTAAGTAGCTTGCTTACCAACCACATGGTTCCGGGTTCAGTCCCACTGCATGGCATCTTGGGCAAATGTCTTCTACTATAGCCTCGGGCCAACCAAAGCCTTGTGAGTGGATTTGGTAGACGGAAACTGAAAGAAGCCCGTCGTATATATGTATATATATATGTGTGTGTGTGTGTGTGTTTGTGTGTCTGTGTTTGTCCCCCTAGCATTGCTTGACAAACGATGCTGGTGTGTTTATGTCCCCGTGATCTAGCGGTTCGGGAAAAGAGACCGATAGAATAAGTACTAGGCTTACAAAGAATAAGTCCCGGGGTCGATTTGCTCGACTAAAGGTGGTGCTCCAGCATGGCTGTAGTCAAATGACTGAAACAAGTAAAAGAGTAAAGAGTATATATATATATATATATATTGTATTATTTATGAGATGACCCAATATATATATATATATATATATATATTGGGTCATCTCATAAATAATACATTTTTTTAATTCTTGTTTTTTGAAAGTTAAGATAATGTACTTTTTTAAACTAAAATATACTCCCCTTCATTTTCTATTATGCTCTTCCATCTATCTGGTAGGCTTGCAAGGCCCCTCTTCCAAAATTCTCTTGTCCGTGACGAAAAATACTCCTCCAGTACTGTTCTGACCTCGTCTACAGAATTCATATTTTTCCTGTCCAAATGATTTTGAAAACTGCGGAAAAAATGAGGCAATGCTCATCGAATATGGTGGATGGGGCATCGTTTTCAATTCAAACTGCTCCAGCCTTTGGAATGTCATCCTTGCTATATGTGGCCAAGCACTATCCTGATGGAAGAACACCTTTCGTCTTGAAACCAAAGATGGTTGGTTTTCTTCTAGCGCTGACTTAAGCCGCTCTAGCTACTCGCAGTAGATCGTCTTTTTTATCGTTTGGTTTGGATTTAAAAATTCAAAGTAGACTAAACCTTTCATATCCTACCAAACAGATAACAACACCTTACGAGGGTGAAGACCTTCTTTAGCCTGGGGTTCCGGTGTTTCTCCTTCCCCTATTCACTGTCTTCTGTGCTTGGGATTTTTTATATAGGACCAATTTCTCGTCACCAGTCAGTATTCAATCCAAAAAGGTTCATTCGTGAGACGTGACAGCAAAGAAGAGCACACATTCAGTTACTGTGCGCGATTAGATTCAGAAAGTTTGTGAGGAACCCATTGACTCAATTTGCTGCCTTTTCCACTGGCACGCAGGTGTCGAATGATTGCATGACTAAATCCAAGCTTCTCTGCCAGTTCCTCAACAGTTACGATGAAATTTTCTTCCGCCAGGGTTTTCAGGACTCCTTCGTCGAGCTTTACAGATCTTCTAGGACGAGGCTCGATTTCTAAGCTGTAGTTTTCGGCTCGGAATTTCTGGAACCACCATTGACACTGGCTTACGCTTATTGTCCAATCCCCATATACTACATTAATATTCCTCACACCGTTACGTTGTCGCCTTTACTGAACTTATAAAGCAAAATATACAGAATGTACTCTTTTGTCACTTCTATTATAGATTTGAAAAAATAACTGTTAAAATCGAACTGCACTCTTCAAAAATTGCGCTAAGGATAAGTACAAGGTAAAATTACCACCTGCTTTTATAGATGCAGGTAGTTTATCCTGTCGTCCTCTGACATTTAGCTCATGCAATTGAAAGAACAGCATCATTTATGAGATGACCCAATATATACACGAGTGATAAAAAGATAAAGAAAATTCTTTAGCACATCTGTAATAATTAGTTTCAGTTGTTTTTGCACCAACTCTGTTTGTAACCCCAGTTTACGCAAACACTTATGTAATGTTTTCAGTTTTAGACATTAGAGAGGCACTTCATCAGACTTTATCAAAGATGTGCTGTCACATTGTGTCTTTCAGACCCTGTTTTTTGGCTCATATTGGGAGGATACAAAAGCAATTAGTAGAAGTGTGGATATGGGATGAGTAAGTGGGGTAGAGATTATGTAGAGGGGGTGGGGGAATCAAGAGGAAGGATACGCAGAAGGAAGAGGAGAAGATGAAAAAAGGGAACTAAACAACATAGATAAATTATGTAGGGCCATATATAGCAGATTGGTTTTCCTTGGCCTATGCTCGTGGTCGGTCAGTACAATCAGTTCCACTGTAACCGAATTTCGTCTGATGGGTGAACATTTATTTGACCGCCCGGCGATATTCACCAGCGACAACTGAAAGTAAAAAAAATGTTATTGTAGATAACTTCGCAATTGTCTAGGAATCAAATAATAAGGATATTTATGATGTTTGTGGTTGGGGAGTTCTGTGGTCAGTGGTGAGGTAGCATAAATCGCCTCACAGCTAGCAGACCTTCGTGACCCTAGAGTGGGTAGGCAAGGGAAAAGAAGTGCCAAGAAACAAAGGAAGAGGAAGAAAAGGTGAACGTAGCATAAGAACATGAGTTTATAATGAGCTCAGTTCCTATACTGTGCAAAGAGATGATGTGTCATAAATAACAAACAAGTTTGGATAATTTCTTCACTCATCCAGCTGATACTGGTGATAATGAAGATAGTAAATATTGTCCTTTATCCTTCTTGCAACGCTCATTCCACTACCACCTCTCAAACAGTAGTCAATATCTTTTGTGGTAAGAACGCGCGATATTACGATTCAAATTAATTCCCTAACGTATTCCTATTGTTTATGCATTTATATTACACTATGTTTAGAAATTATTTTCTTCTATATCATCTGATCACGTTGCTTATGTTTTTGTGCTTCTTTTTTTTCCGAAAAAGTCTGTAGGAACGTAATCTCAATTGATAACATGAAAATCAATACGAAAATTAATGTCGCATCGCGAGACTTCACGTTACGGCCAGATTTTCCGGAACAAATTATTTCTGTAAAGCAAGGGGATCTTGTAATTAACAATTATACAATAAGGGGCCCCACTCTTCGTCACTCTGCCTTCTAGAAATAGAAACTAAATTTCACTCGGATCTCACTAAAACATTTTTAGAAAAAAAAAAGATGATAGCTAAAACTTCATTGCAAAATGTAGCATTGGTGACACGGTGCTCGACAGAAAAAAGGCTGGCCATGGCTGGAATGCTTTTGGTTGATGTAGATTAATTAACTAATTTTCAGCAAATATCCATCAATGAACGAAGGCGGACACTGCTTCATGGTCACTCAATCTGTTAGAAATTGCAGCTAAGTCTCACGCAAATCATCAAAGAATCATTTTGGATAAATTGGGTCCGAAAAATAAAAGACGAGGTGGTAATTGTTAACTGAAAACATCGATAGCAACAACAATGAATATAGATTTTTCTTCTTCCGTGTAAGAATCAACAGAATGGCTGATAAATCATGTAATGTCAAAAACTATCAAGTGCTTTAGGCTGAATGACGACAATCGTCCATGTGCAGCCCTTTCGGTTATGGTTGAACACGAAATTCTTCACCTGGAAAGCTCTTTCCTTAGGTGTTGATATGACAAAGTTTATATCATGGACTAGCAGTTACTCTTCATGCAAGTTCCTCCTGTTAACCTCACTGAGGTTTTCTAAGGAAAAGGCAAGGTTGGCACTAATGACGTCAAAAACAAGGATGGTAATACAAACGATTAGATTGAATAAGGGTTATTTCTCTTTAGAATCAATAACAATAAATGTATACAGTTAGATAAATGACATTCATTTTATGTGATTTTTTATTTACAGGATGGCAGTTATTATCCCTTTTGGGTGCCTTACTGTTCTCATACCTTTCTTTCAATTTCTTGGAATAATACTTGGTACATGTGGAAATGGAGACCAAGTGAAACCCACTGAAAGGAATTCATTATCTAACTGTGGTGGAACTTGTTTGATGTTGTGAGTTCGATTTTAAATTCATCTCCTCCTCCTCCTTCTCCTCCTCCTCCTCGTCCTCGTCCTCCTCGTCGTCCTCCTCCTCTTTCCTCCTCCTCCTCCTCCTCCTCCTCTTCCTTCTTCTCCTCCTCCTCCTGCTCCTTCTCCTCCTCCTCCTGCCCCTCCTGCCCCTCCTGCCCCTCCTGCCCCTCCTGCTCCTCCTGCTCCTCCGCCTCCTCCTCCTCCTCCTCCTCCTCATCATCATCATTCTCATCATCATTCTCATCATCATTCTCATCATCATCATCATCATCATTCTCATCATCATCATTCTCATCATCATCATTCTCATCATCATCATCATCATCATTCTCATCATCAACATCATCATACATTCAACACCATCATCAAAAAGAAACCATAAACCGCAGATTTATAAAATAAAATCAACTGATGAGAATCAAGAAAAGTCCATGGAATTTTTTTTATCTACTGAAACGAATTTGTTCACCATGATGGTGGCAATAATATTCACATTCTATTATTATTATTATTATTGTAATTTTATGTTTGACTTTTGCTTTGCATTTGTACAAATTGGCTCCAAGTCTTATCCAGAGACCACAAGAGACAACAAGTTAGAAGTTCATGTTGGTGTTATGCCTAGGGTGCCATATATTTGGTTTTGTATATAGAGTTGTCCTAGAGAATGTTTAAGAAATCTTAAGAAAATTATGTATTTCAAAATGTGAGATTACATAGACAGTATATTACGAAGGATATGGGCAGTTCTCATGAGCACTATCTTATGAATTTCTGCCATTTTGGGGTTTCCTGGTAGCTGAGCTAGGTAGTAATCAGTCCCTTTTGCTATCATTCCTAGGGCACCTATGACAACAGGTATTGTTTTAGTCTTGAGGTTCCACACTTTGCTAATTTCTATTTCAAGATCTTTATACTTGCTCAGTTTTTGGTAGGTCTTGATAGATACGTTTATATCGATTCGAACAGTCATATCAATGAGGAGGCATGATTTTTGTCTGAGGTCTTTCAGTATAATGTCTGGCCTATTCGCTCCTGTTTTTGTGTCAGTTTGAATGGTGAAGTTCCAGATGAGTGAGATGTGATCATTTTCAAGTGCTGGAGGTGGTTTGTGTTACCACCAGTTTTTTTTTTATCATGGTGCAGGTCCAGGATTTTGCAAATTACCCAGTAAATATATTGTGCAGCTCTATCATGCTTGCTGAGATACTCTGTAGGCGCAAGAAGACTGCACATGGAGACAACATGATCAATGGTTTCATTTTGTTGTTGCCATACACGACATGTTGGGAAGCTGTCGTTCTTTAATATGCTGGCCTGGTAGTTCCTTGTAGGTAAGCATTGATAAACTGCTACGATAAACCCTTCTGTTTCTGACTTTAAGCCAGAAGCCATTAGCCAATAGGTAAGGGCTTTGTCAACATCGGCATTATTAGCTCTCTTTGGGTGTTTGCCATTGAGAGGTTTTGCTTGCCATTTATCAGTCAGAACATCTAAGGCAGCAGTTTTAGCACGGGTTTTCATACGCTTAGCTTTTACTCTGCTTGTTTCTAGTACGTCAAATTCTGGAATTTGTATTTGGAATTCACTTATACATTCCTTTGCCTGTTTAGTTACTGAGCATGATGCTTTCTTGTTTTCATGTTTCGAGACAAGTTTTAACATCCAGTCCTCAGATTTTTTCAGGTCAATTTTTCCTCAGTTTTTCAGGTCTAGGCCAGTTGTGGCAATCTTCATTGTTAATGCCAGTTGTAAAAGTCCACGGCCTCCCTCTTTTCTTGGTAGATAAAGTCGTTCTATATCTGCCTTAAGGTGGTGCATTCTATGCATTGTCAACAATTTTTGTATTTTTCTGTCAAGATTACATATTTCAGTAATTGACCAGTTAATGATATTGAAACTGTAAGTCACAACTGGTATGACTAAAGTATTGATCCCTTCGATCCTGTTTCTTGCTTTCAACTCTGTCTTAAGTCTTGTCTCATCCTACGATAACATTCTCTTCTGATACTTCCCCTCATCACTGAATGATTAATTCCGTCCCCTTCAAATACCCCTAGGTATTTGTAGCTCTCCGCTGGTTCTCTTTTATGACAATCTGCTGGTCAAGGTTAACGTTAGATGTTTCTATCATTTTTCCTTTGATAAAGGTAGCTTTTTCACATATATCGAGGTCAAATTGCATCCTGATGTCATCACTGAATTGTTTAGCAATCGCTAGTAAGCCTTGTAGTTGTTGGTCATTTTATGTAAAGAGCTTTAAATTATCCATATAAATGAGATGATTTATATTTTTATCAAACATTTTATAACAGTACTGTACATCATTGAGCAATTTCAAGAGAGGTATTAAGGCTAGACAAAAGAGGAGTGGTGATAGTGAGTCACCCTGGAAAATGCTACATGAAATTCTTGCATCTCCAGCATTTAGAGATTCATTGTCACTGTTCAAAGTCAGTTTGGCTCTCTATGGTCTCATACTTACAGACGGAAAGTTTCGCAGAGTAGGACATTTCTTAATCCAGCTCTGTGGTAGGCTATCAAAAGCTTTTTCATAGTCTATCCAGGCTATTGTCAAGTTTTTGTGTCGTTTGTGACAATCTTCTGAGATCATCTTATTGATGAGTAGCTGATCTTTACAACCATAGGATCAATGCTTACATCCTTTTTGCTCATTAAGGAATATGCTACTTTCTATTAAAAAACTATAGGTATATTCATTCAGGACAGATGTTAGCGTTTTACACATTATTGTAAGCAGGTTATGGGTCGATAATTTTTTGGTTCATTTGTTCCTTCATTTTTTGGAAGTAGGGAATCATACGAGGATGTTGCAAAACATTGTTTTGTAAAGTTTTGTTAGCAGTTCATGACTCTCTGGGAAAACATTCAACCAGAAGTAATTTTATCCTTTCCTGGGGACTTCCATTTGCTTGACTTCCTGAGAGCAGATCTTATATCTTCTACCTTGACACCCTCTCACGTTTGCTCTTCCAAGGAGTCTAAGTCTAGATATTCTATCAATCCAAGGGGCCTTTTTATTGTGTGTTTTTTCTTCTGCCCAAATTGTATTTCAAAATTCCTCCACTTCTTCTTTTGATGGGACAGACTTTACTGTAACTGGTAATTTCCTTATCTTCCAGTAAAAATTTTAGGGGTTATTTTTGAATATGTTATTGTCCTTGAAGAATATAACGCATTTTTCAAACCTTGCTTTGCGGGCAGCTTTAGCACATACCTTTTGCTTGATGGTTTCTATGGTGGTATCAATGTCAAATATGGTTTCATTTATTTTTTCTTTAATTTTCGGATTTTTGTAGGTTTGATAGTCTTGTCAAACTTAAGGTGTTTTAAACATTCTATGTCAGACTTAAGTAGCTTAATTTGGCGTTGAATACTCTCTTGCCAAGAAGGCTTTTTGTGAGAATGTTGTCGTTTTCTAATCTTTTCACAGCATAGAATCATTGAGATATTTGTGGATGCATAGTACAGATGTTTGAGATCTGTAATATTAACATCATTAGCTGAAATTATATCCTTAAGTGCAAGGCGAATTTTATCAATTATTTTAAGGTTTTGGTTGGAATTGCGAAGTTTTGGGAAAGTATCGCGTTCATTCATACTGTTTTGTTTTTAATTTTCAGCCATTCAATCATGATTTGAATTTTTTAGATCATGTAGTTCTGTTGGGTCAATTTCTGTGTGAGTTTCTTAATGTATTTGATTTTCATCTGCCTTAATGTTTATGGTTGGTTCAGAGAGTATTTCACTTTGCCTATCAGTTACATTAACTCTTTCACTCATTACTGTATTTTCATCAGTCCTGGGCTGGTCTATTATTATTTCCTCTGTAGTATCTTATTTAGGTGCATCTTTGTCCATTTTATCCCTTACTGATTGTTTAATTTGGTCAATCTCTACTTCAGTTAATAATTTCTTTCTCATAATGTTTTTTCTGACGTTGACAAGTTTGTTACTGTCTATGTAAGGTCTTACTTCAAGGTGTTTCTGTCTCCAGTTTAAGTAGGTTTGTACAGTATAAGATTTATTTTGGGGGAAATATATGACGTGGTAGAATGCCGTAAGAACTTCTTTATTATCTTCCCTTGACCATGTATCATTTTTTTTTCTTTTGGTTATTTCATGACGAGCATGGATGGCCATCTTTTGGAATATCCCAGTTGTGGGGTACTTCCAATTCCTGTGTGTCGGGAAGATTTGAACCAGTAGCTGATTTTTCGTTTCGAATCTGGTTCATCATTCGAGTACGTGTCCCTTTGTGATTCGGTCGAAGACCAATCTGGTTTGTATTTTACTTTGTTATCATTGAGGCATGACGAGCTTCGACGTTGACATTAGGGGACGGATTTGTCTGTTTAGGGTAAATTTTTTCAGACAACACCGTTACCGAGTTTTCTGCATGTAAACATTGCTCGTAACGTAGCTGCTTAAGGCTAATAGATCTGTATTCGTCTGTATTTTTTTTTGTTGATAGATTTATCTCCGAGCATAATTTTTTGTGGTGTTTTTAAACTTATGAATGGTTCATTTTGTGTTAGTTCAAAAAAATTTAAAAATAGTATTGTTTTTGGTTTTGCTTCGTTTGTGACACGTGTTTTCATATGCGTGAATGTGTCTCCTGTAAATTTCACGTAGTTGTGTAAACATTGAGATGTATGTGTAGTCCTATGGGTATCAATATATATATATGATTGTGTAGACATTCGAGTGTATGCGTAATTACTCAATTTATGTACTTACTGTTTTGTTCCATTTCTATTTTATAATTTGTAAACTTTCCGGTGTTGATTTCGCGCGTGTTTTGCACATGTTTCACTGAGATATCGTGCATAGGAGAAACTGCTTTGTATGGCAGTAAAATTTCGTTTTTCGTTATTTTCGTTAAAAGACCGCTTCCTTCAAGTCTTCCACAGGTTTCTTTATTCAATTCCATCGATGTTATTAGATTAGATTTGTTTTTGAATGGGGAGCCCGGTGTAGCACATCCATGTTATTATTATCATTGTTCAGTAGTTTTATTTTTATAACGTGCTTTCACTTCACTACCGAGCGCAGCTCTGTGTGCTTTGGGTATGTGCTGTGGTTTGCTGTGATGCTCTTATGGTTACTGTATTGAAAGTGTTTTGCGTAGGATGTGTGCAGTGCCCAGTAGTGCAATTTTCTGTATGTTATATATATTTGTAAGTCCTGGTGTTTTTGTTATGTATTTGTCTGAATATTTTTTATTATACCTAAGGCACCTACTATGATAGGAATTGTTTCTGTTTTTAGATTCCACATTCGAGTTACCTCTATTTCCAGGTCTTTGTATTTTGAAAGTTTTTCCATTTCTTTTAGAGAAACGTTGTCATCTGCTGGTATTGATACATCAATTAGAAAGCATTTTTTTTCTTCATGATCTTTGACAACTATATCTGGTCTATTTGCCTTAATTTCTCTATCTGTGTGTATTATTATTATTATTATTATTATTGTTCAGTAGTTTTATTTTTATAAACAATAATAATAATAATAATAATAATAATAATAATAATAATAATAATACAAGGACCCAACAATAATTGGCACTGTCTTCACCTTCTTCATTTTCCATAGCCGGGCTATTTCGTACTTAAGAGGGTTGTATCTATCTATCTTTTTGCTTCCTTCTTGACTATTCATGGATCAAAGGGGCATACAACATCAACTATATAGCATATGTAGTGCACCTTGACCACCACCTCTAGATCCGGTCTGTTATGGGCTAGCACCTGATCTGTTTGGATTGGGAAATCCCAGAGGATTTTGCTAGTCTCCGACTCAGCCACTTTCTGCGGTTTGTGCTCACACCATGTCTTGTCTTTCTCTAGCTCCCACTTCTCACAGTTTCCAGTGTAGCACTTTCGCTACCTGGTCGTGTCGTCTCAATTTGTAGGGGTTCGGGGCAGCTCTACGGCATTCGTTCGTGATATGGGCAATGGTTTCATCCACTCCATTGGCGATGCAGCACAGCGGAGATACTTGCTCATTCCTCAGGATGACCCTCCAGTTCGTGGCCAGAGCTTGGTCCGGCGCTGCCAGTAATAGTGTTCTCGGTCTCTTCTTTTATGGTTCCTTTCATCAACCAATCCCACTTATTTTTTCCAGCAACTTCTGTTGTGACTACATGAAATTGATTGTGTAGTCCCTTCTTGTGCAATTCTTTATGTCCTTCTTGCACTTCTTTTGTTTTTTCTTTTTTCTCCGCTCTCAATACTCACTCGTTCCTAACTGTCACTAGCAAGATTTCCTTATTTTGGGCTAGGTATCTCATTAAGCTCTCGAGTGCGATATGCACGCAGTCTTCCACACTTACCTGTCCCCTTCCTCTATTTGCTCTCTTCATGTATTGGCGATCAGTGTCTGCACGTAGATGATGGGCTCCATGCATCGTTTGGAGCTTTCTTGACTTCCTGTCCATCTCCTTTAGCTCCTCCTCTGTCCACTTCAGGATTCCGTTGCCATAAACGAACTACTGCGACTGTGTTTATTGCCGAGTTTATTGCCGAAATTATGTTTCTGGCATTCAGCTTTGAAGCCAATATTTTTCTCACTCGCCGCAGGTACTCTCTTTTTGTCTTTTCTTTCATGACGTTTTTATAACTAGCTTAAGGTTGAATTGCCTTCATCCTTTCACCACTTGGCAATCTTATGCCTTCTGTCCTGGCATTCTTTCCTCGTCTCATCACATAGTAGCACATTTTGAGAGTCCAAACTCCATCTTAATATCACTGGAGAAAATTCGCACAGACAGGACTATGCTGACCAGTTCTGCTTCACTTATTGTGAATAACTTCAGGTCGTCCATGAATATCAAGTGGTTTAGTTTTCCCTTACCTCTTCCCAGATCATACCCCATCTTTATATTTTTGTAGTATTTCACTCAAGGGGATAATTCCCAGCACGAATATCAGTCGGAATAAACTGTGCCACGGGAAGATACCTCTCCTAATATTTACCTCTCTTAGTTCTTGCTTCCCTGCTGTCAATTCCATTCGCCAGCATTTCATACTATTCCATATAAGGCTTCCCATATTCTCTGCTATTCCATTGTTCTTATTATCCAGGAGTGTGGTATCACATCGTATGCTTTACTATAGTCAACCCATGCCATGCTCAGGTTTTTATGTCTTCTCTTGCATTTCCTGATAATTAGATTATCAATTAAGAACTAATCCTTCGTTTGTAAGTGGTGACTTCGGTACGCTGTTAGTAGTTTTCTGGTTTTTCTATCTAGGTTTCTCAATGTACTGATCTTCCAGTTTATTATGTTAAAGCTGTAATTTATGACTGGTATGTCTACCGTATTTATCCCTATTATCTTATTTTTAACATTAAGTTCGGTGTTTAATATTAGTCTACCTTTTCTGTAATACTCTCTCCTAATTCTTTCATTTTTGTGTGTTGTATTTTAGCTGTTTCGTCTATCCCTAGATATTTGTATGGGCTGTTGTGATCTAATTCTCTAATTTCTGTGTCTATGTCGAGTGCAGTGTTTTCAGTGCTGAATAATTTGCCTTTTCTCAGAGTGACTCCGGTACAATTGTCCAGCCCCATGCTCATTCCGATGTCATTGCTGAAACTCTGGACAATTTTGATAAGGTTTCTCTGTTCGATGGTGATTCTAGCAAAAAGTTTTAGGTCATCCATGTACAGGAGATGGCTTATTTTTTGTCCATAGTACCTATAACTCATGGTGGTTTCGTTTACCAAGTTTGTTGCCGCGGTCAGAGAAAGTAAAAAAAAAAAGCAGGGGTGACAGTGAGTCTCTTTGGAAAGTCTCTCTTCTTATAGGTATAAGGTAACTACAGCACGTGTCTACATTCCTAGGATCCCACCTGGACTTGGTACTTGGTGGCTTCTGGGATGAGTAATCGTGGAGGGGACGTATACTGTCCCGATAGAGGTGACAAGAACTTCCAGGGAGGACTGATCCGGGGTTGACCCGGAGATACTTCTCCAGTTCAGACCCGAAAACATAAAAGAAATCCCGGGCCACATCCGTCTCTAGAGCGAGCTCGCTGCTCCCAACTGATACAAATTGCAAGGGGTCAAAGGCCTCCACTGCTGCCTATGCCGGCATAAACCGGCAAAACCACTAGCAACAACACCAAAGACATTAACTACCCTTGCGGGAAACAAGGAAAGCTCTCTCACCCCCTCACACCAAACAAATATACATACATAAACAAGACTATAAACATACACACAAGCACACAGAGACACTTATAACAACTGACCCCTCATCTTCCAGTAGTGAAGATGAAGGAAAACCAAAAGGTCTCAAAAAACAAAAGACAAAGCACAAAAGAAAAACTCCACAAAGCATAACGACAGCCACGAAAAAAAAAAAAGATACGGACACCACTCACGTAAACATCTTCCCCAAAACACCAACACCATCACCATCACTATCACCAGAATCTCCCAGACGCAAACAACCTAAACAGAGACAACAACAAGCACTCACACAAGCATCTAAAACCGCAGACACTACACTCACAGCACACATAGGCACAACAGAAACAACAACAAGACCATCACCCCTACACTCAAGCAAACAAATTAAACAACACCAACACAAAACACCCAACTTCATACTAATCAGGAGGGACAACGAGGAACTGATTGCTCTCGTAACACAAAATATTGAATTTGATAAAGAAGTGATATTCGAATCGAACATATTTCGTGTACCAGAAGATTTACTTCAGGTGCTAATGTCGCTTGATTCCTACACAAAAATTCGAGAAAGCTCTCCGGGTCTCACATCGAGGTTCTTAAAGGGGTTCTGCCCCACCCACTAATTATGAAAGTCGAGCCACCCGACCTCCACAAGAGACCGGGAGGTAAGTATACTTTTACCTTCTTTCTTTGGCTTACCAACATGGCCATATTAAGAGTAGGAGTTTTCAATGTTCGAGGCCTGGGGTCACTCTGGAAGCAAGAGCGTCTCCTCAAGTCTCTAGAATTAGATATAATTGCTGTCAGTGAAACCAAGATTTCCAATACACGCCCCCATGTTCGACTACTATCAGTTCTTTGCATCTATTAGTCAGCCAGGAATGAGAGATGGAGTGGCAGTGCTGTTTAGGAAAGAACTGGATCTCGAGGTAAGGTCGGCAAGTTGGTGGTCCTGGACGTGAGCATTAATGAAGGTAGTGTCTTTAGACTGTTGGCGGTCTACACCCCTACCGGATTTTTTTAGGCGTCTGAAAGCCTTTCTAGGTACGTCTCGCCCTTTACTGTTAGTAAGGGACTGGAATGGAATCTTAGACTAACGCTGGAATTGTGTGGGAGTAGCTGATAGAAGAGGTGGAGTGCAAAAGCCTCAAGCACCTGATCAGCTCGTTCCAACTGTCTGACAGTTACCGACGAAATTTCCATAATGCGCCTGTGTGGACCTAGACCAACCGCTTAGGGTCATCTAGATCGTATAGAGATAAGTTTTTCACTAGGAAAATAGATAGTAATAGTGTAGGATGTCCACTTTTTAAAACGGTCGCCTATTCAGACCATAAGTTTGTAATTTGTATGGTCGACCTAAATAAGACGTGGAGGTTAGGACCTGGGTACTGGAAGCTGAACATATCGTTTCCGGCACGTAAGGCTTACAGGGACCGGGTCAACAACTTAGTTAAGCAGAAGTTGACAGGTGGTGGGCGGCTCTCAAAAGAGAGATTAGAGTAATATCGATAGAGCATAGCAAAGAAATAGCGTTAGAATAACGATAGAAAGGAGGCGGGGTTAGTAGCTTAACTAGACGAGGCTATTTGTAGTGACATTGCAATCGACGTGCTAGCAGTGAGAATGACACTAGACCAGTTCTTCAATGTGAAACATGAAGGTTGCATTGTCAGAGCTAAGGCGCATGCTCTAAGAAATGAGGGGATAAAAATTGTTCGATGGGCCTGCGTAGCGGAGGCGTTGCGTAGTAACGAAACCACAATTTGATCTTTGACGGACCGAGACGGACACGGCTGAGGGATTCCAGGCAGATGTGTGAGGCCTTCTGCCATCACTTTGCTCGGTTGTTCGGCGAGAGTGGCGAGGCGGAGATGGTGGAGGACTTTAGTCCCTACCTCGACGCAATCTCGAATAGGTCCATACACGACAACCTCAACCTCAACCTCATGCGATACATAATAGAAAAGGTAGGGTTTAAATCTGGCTTCGGCCCCATCTTCAGAAGTTGGATCGCTGCAATGCACAGCGGCATCTGCTCGGTGGTCAAAGTTAATGGTCACCTCTCGAAACCGTTTCAGATCTTCCGATCAATCCGTCAAGGGTGCCTTCTCTCCTCCCTTCTGTACGTATTGACTATTATGCCTTTAGTGCGCAAGCTGGAGTTGCTGTAAGGCATCCCGCTCGAACCAGGGTGCAGAAGGGCTGTGTCAGCCTATACAGACGACATCACCGTGATGGTCTCGGTCACCTCGAGGTGGTCGGTATATCATTGGAGCAAAACTTAATCCGCAAAAGTCGGTGGGCTTGCAACTCGGCACTTCGAGAGGCAAGTCTATGTCATCCAACAGCGTCGTTGGGCGCTGGACGGAGAGACCGGTAAAGTTGCTTGGGGATTGGTTCGGACCAGAGCTCCAGGTGGATAAGAATTGGGACGAGGTGACGGGTAGAGTAGCCAGTTTCACCCAGAAATAGGCTATGAGGAAGCTGTCACTGAAAAGTCGGGTGGAGGTGGCGAATGTGTACATCGCGTTCGTCAACTTCTGCCGCTTGACTGTCATACCTTACCCCTGTTCGCGCCTCGCCAAGTTGGAGTGCCTCCTTTTCAAATTCTTGTGGAGGAGACAGGTTCCATTGCTGAGGCGGTCTATCAGCTACCAACACCCTCTACGCAGATGCGCAGACATGAGTTTAGGCTGCAGCATCTCCAGATATTCTGCTTAAACGGTGAACATGTGTGGTCGCCGTTTGTCAAGCAGGCCTTTCCCCAGATCGTCTCGACTGAGCTGCACTCAAGAAGTAACCGAGGCAGGGTGACTGGCACCTGGAATGTTGCCAGGCACTCACTTCCCTCTACCAGTCGAGCAATGCGATCAGTGGAACGTCCACTCTTGAGTTCTGTAAAGGGTCAGGGGAAGGAAAGAACGATGACGCACTTGGAGAGACGTTAGGCGTTGACGAAGTTTAACTGACCAGTCTGTACAGGAAGACTTTCGAGCCGGGGACGATGGATAACTTTCAGAAATCCCTAGCTCGGCAGTGCTACCGGGGTGGGAGGCACTGCCGGTTTGAGGTAAACTCTACAGGCACGGAAGTACTGTCAGACGGACCTGCCCGAGATACGTGCAGAGCGGCGAAACCATTCTGCACGCACTCGTCCAGTGTCTTTGCATTACCGACTTCAGGAGTTATGTTGAACAGCTGTTATCACGTGTAGGATGGATCCGGCTATCGGACGAGTTCCTAGAGAAGATCGATCCGCCACCTTCCATCGGTGCAGAAGGGCAGGCAATTTTCCTCTGTCTGATAGCAGTAGCGAAAGAGGTTGTGTGGAGGACCAGGTTGAAAGGACTGAACACAGACACTTTTCTCTTCGGCCAATCTCTCATCAACTTTTTCAAATTTCACTTAGAAATGAAGATGTGGGCGGAGAGAGAAATGCTGCCTTCCAGCGCATTTGCTAAAAGCTGGGTGAATGTAGCGAAAAATGGACCGTGTGAGTGGACCTGCTCTAATAATGCGCCTGTAGGCTAGTGAATCTGAGAGGGAGAAGGGTGCCCTTCCCAGATGCCCTCGAAGCATCGAGTGGTTCATGTTCGGTGGGGTGTCTGAGCCAACTCCAGGTGGTTACTCCTTACTGGGGAACTTTCATTGTTATATTCTTTTTGTTGATATCATTGTTATTATTTTAATCATGTTCTCCTTGTTTTGTGTAAAATCCTCACTGCCCATACCTGCTGTATTGTTCCCTGTATGTCGGCCCGGGTGGCCAATAAATGAAATAATAATTATTATTATCAGTATCGAGTGAGAAAGCAGCGTATACCATCCAAGTGACACTGGAGTACAAATATATGAAGCCCAATATATCCATCATGTCTGATAAGGGTGCTGAATTAGAGCATTTATTATAATAATAATAATAATAATAATAATAATAATAATTATTAATATTATTATTATTATTATTATTATTATTATTATTATTATTATTATTTCGGGGTCGATAAATTAAGTGTAATCGACTAGTCCCCCCCCCCACGCCAAATTTCGGGCCTTGTGCTTTTAGTAGGAATAATAATAATAATAATAATAATTATTATTATTATTGAGTGAGAGACCAGTGCATGCTATCAAAGTGACACGGGTAAAATATACGAAGCCCAATATACTCATTATGACTACCCCTCTGATAAGGGTACACCAGGCACATGCATCACAACCATATGTGCGCGACATGGTGATCTCATATCAAGATAAACAGCACATGACCTCGCAGGTGGGGCCCAGTTAGAATTTTCTTCAGGTCGGGTAGCCCATCCCGCTGAAAAGGTCCCTGAACAAGGTTTATTTAAGGATGTTGAGCAAAACACCCATGTTTCCAAAGGTGAATTATTCAAATCCCAAAGAATTCCTCTCAACACATGGCTATGATGCTCCCCCACTACTTCTGCCTATGATCAGAGATGCACATATCGTCAGCCACCAAATTATTATTATTATATACACACAACAGATTAGACCGATGGAAAAGAAAAAGATCCTAACATCGGGCTACAACAAGTAACCTAAGACCCCAAGAACCTTTCTAAGTATACTAGCTGCCCCTAATAACACTATTTTCTGGAGCTCTACTAGAGTGGGTTTTATGCCTATTTCCTCTTTCCATCTGTTCAGATCTTTGGGGATAGTTCCCAATGCACCTATAACTACTGGGATACATTTTACCCACAATTTCCATAATCTCTGTAACTCAATAGCTAGGTCCAGGTACTTTGCTATTTTTTCTATACCTCTCATATCTCTCTCAAATGCCTCGCACATGAGAGATTATTATTATTATTATTATTATTATTATTATTATTATTATTATTATTATTATTATTATTATTATTATTATTATTTTATGTTTGACTTTTGTTTTGCATTTGTACAAGTTGGATCCAAGTCTCACCCAGAGACCTCAAGAGACAACAAGTTAGAAGTTCATGTAGGTGTTATGCCTAGGGTACCATATATTTGGATTTGTACAGTTTTGTTCTAGTGAATGTTTAAGAAACCATAAGAAAATTATGTTTGCTTTAAAATTTGAAATCACATAGACAGTATTTTACGTAGGATATGGGCAGTTCCCATGAGCACTATCTTTTGAACTTCAGCCATTTTGGGGTTTCCTGGTATCTGAGCTAAGTAGTAATCAGCCCGTTTCGCTGTCATTCCCAGGGCACCTATGACAATAGGTATTGTTTTCGTCTTCAGATTCCACATTTTGCTAATTTCTATTTCAAGATCTTTATATTTGCTCAGTTTTTGGTAGGTCTTGACAGATACGTTTATATCGATTGGGACAGTCATATCAATGAGGAGGCATGATTTTTGTCTGAAGTCTTTCAGTATGATGTCTGGCCTATTTGCGTCTATCTTTCTGTCAGTTTGAATGGTGAAGTTCCAGATGAGTGAGATGTGATCATTTTCAAGTACTGGGGCTGGTTTGTGTTCCCACCAGTTTTTATCATGGGGCAAGTCCGGGTTTTTGCATATTACCCAGTGAATATATTGTGCAGCTCTATCATGCCTGTTGAGATACTCTGTAGGCGCAAGCAGACTGCACATGGAGACAACATGATCGATAGTCTCATTTTGTGGTTGGCATATACGACATAATGGGGAGCTGCCGTTCTTTAATATGTTGGCCTGGTAGTTCTTTGTAGGTAGGCATTGATCTTGGGCTGCTATGATAAACCCCTCTGTTTCTGATTTCAAGCCAGAGGCCATTAACCATTGGTGGGTAAGGGCTTTGTTAATATCTGCATTATTCGCTCTCTTTGGGTATTTGCCATTGAGAGGTTTTCCATGCCATTTTTCAGTCATAATATCTAAGGCAGCAATTTTAGCACGGGTTTTCAAGCGCTTAGCTTTTTCTGCAGGTGTTTCTAGTTCGTCTAATTCTTCAATTTGTTGCAATTGGAATTCACTTAGATATTCCTTTGCCTGTTTTGTTACTGAGTAAGATGCTTTCTTGCTTTCATATTTGAAGACAAGTTTTAGCATCCAGTCCTCAGAGTTTTTCAGATAGGTGTCTAGGCCAATTGTGGCTACCTTCATTGATAATGCCAGCTGTAGAAGTCCTCGGCCTCCCTCTTTTCTTGGCAGATAAAGACGTTCTATATCTGCCTTAGTTATTATTATTATTATTATTATTATTATTTACTTTTAATTTGCATGTTTGTTACAATCACACGCTGAGACACACCCAGCATCCTAAGGCGAGTGAAAGATAAGAGATGCTACAGAATGACTGAAAACTTGGGGGGGGGGGGTGTCAGGGACAATTACGAAACCTCTTCATGTAATACAACACATACATTTAAATTGATAGGGGTTTTCTAAGGATGTGAGCAGTACTTGTCAGCACAATCTTTTGGATTTCTCTGGATTTATTATTATTATCAACACCATCATCATCATCATCCTCATCATCATTATTCTTAAGTGTTAACCATATTAGACGTTTTTTTAAAAAATTGTTCTCTAATTTTACTAGATGAAATAGAGTTCTCTTTTACAAAAACTGCACGTATACAGATAAGTATATATATGTATGTATGTACGTACCTATGTAAGTATGTACGTGTGTATATGCACGTTTTATATATGTATATATATATATATGTGTGTGTGTGTGTGTGTGTGTGTGTGTGTGTGTGTGTGTGTGTGTGTGTGTGTGTGTGTGTGTGTGTGTGTGTGTGTGTGTGTGTGAGTGAATGTAGATATATATGTATATACACACGTTTATCTATACGTAAAAGTATACATGTATACACATGCTATCCTTATTCAATTCATGTACACTCGTAAATTTTCAGTCCACTAATATTGATTGAAGTTTTGTTTTTTTTAGTTAGAATGCTCATGAAATTGATGTGTCTAAATAATATATAAGTTTTGTATAAACATGTTTGCATGAAATATTATGAATAGGAAGCTTAGATTTCGAGAGATTCGGTGGTGATAATTGAATAGGTGTTTTGTTGCCGAAATAGGCTTTTGCTAAGAAGAGTATTTTCCACTTTATGTCATGGGGGTTATTTCTCTGTGGTTGTGGGTATGATTTTCATAGAAGAACGTATGTTGAGGAGTTTATTTTTGATGAGTTTGTAATTTAAAAATTCAAAGAATGTATGCTAGATAGCTTGACCTTACTAATGAAGCATTATATCGTAACGTACGTTTTAATGAAAAATATATCAACTTTAGAGTAATTTGTTTAAACGAGTATTACTTGTAGTAAATCTGATACTAGCTAACAGTGGATAGGTAACATAACCACTACCGTATACAGGAATTACGAAGAAAGAGCAAAATGTGATGATAGGCTATATAAAATTTGTATAAGAACACAATTATAGAAACCACAAAATTTAGAAATTATATTTTTATACGTAAATAAGTAAAAACATATATACGGCAAATTGTAAAATAATTATGAAGGAATCATTTATATAAATGAATAAAATAAATAAATAGCACTTACTATTTCAAAATAGTTTAATAAGAAGGTATGTATCTAAACAAAATACATTCAATGACAAATATATTAATCATTTCGGCTAGTGCGGGGAGAAAAATCTACGTGTATTTTAATATTTTAAGACCTCCACAGCAAAGCATAGACTTTAACCTATTTGCCATAGTATTCATTTTGTATACACTGTCTCAATAGTGTTAGCCCGCTTTCACCACCTTCGTAAATTTCTTGTTATTAGTAATTCTGCTTCATATATGCAGCTAAAACTATCTTTATTATTTTATGATACAGATGTTTCAGTTACGTAATACGATGTAATTTTTTTTTTAGGTCAGTTGGTTTTATGTTTTTCTTTGGTTGGTTATTTATGGTATTGACAACTATCACCTACATACCGGGTTCCGTACTCGAACGATACGGCTGCGGTTTGATACGAAATATTGACACAAATTTAGAAAAGGTAGGTTTTTTAGAGAAATATTACTATACGTATCTTTACCGCCACACAGTTTCAATTCTTTTCGTTAAATATAATTTGCTATATTTTTACACATGTTTTCTCATCGCTTTCATAGTATTTTACTTTCTGCTCATTTATTATTTGACTCCTTAATTCTTGAAATTTATATAGTGCTAAATGAAATGCATTATAAATATATTGGTTCAGTAAAAAAAGTTTAAATAATAAGCTTAATAAGTATCACAAGCTAAATTTATCCTTAGTGTCTTTGCTGCTATATTGTGTCCTCTGACCCTTTTCAGATGCCTTTTGGAAATTCGAAACTCTTTATTAAACCCATCGTGGTAGATTTTTTTCATTCGTTTGTCATATTAGGGATATTCTATTAATTAGTCTTTTACTAGAGTATAAATTGTATCACGGATTTAGTGATTAAACTCATAACTTACAAGCGAACCGAATACAATACGCACTTGACTATAAAACAAAGATGCGGATGCTAGTTCGAATATAGCAGCGTATAACAACCACCTTCTATATCTTCCACACTCTCAAGGATAAAAAGTGCTGAATTTTCTCCTTTACATGGCAATTGAACACATCGAAGTCTCTCACAAACCCTTCTACTTACTATTGATCAAATAATGTGAGACCGCAGAGAATGTTCACCGAAATACAGTTGATCGAAGTAACAACTGTTCAAATAAATAACTAAGCGAATTATAGCAAATATTAACATGTTCTTTTTTTAATGTAAAATCCACTATTATTTATATATCTATCAATGTCTTATTCACTTTTGGAATGTTTTTTTTTTTAATGTGACAAAATAACCTTTCTTTTTAACTTATTTTCTGTATTTTAAATATTTGCTTATAAATAAATATCATGTTGATTCAATCACCTTTTGATCGTTTGCATTTCGATCAATAGTTAAAGATAAATTGATACCAACAAGATTACCTAAGTTGAGTTAGTGCTAAATTGTTTAATGTAGGTAGCATGAAATATATAGTGAGGAACAAAAAGCAATATTGGATCTTTACCTTTTGAACAGCACATTGAGAAATTAATTTTTTGTAACTAAACACTTTCAAACTTCGGATACTGGTAAAATGTGTCATATAAAACATCTTTTACTCTTAGTGCTGTTGAGAAAAGTTTGTATTTTCAAAGTTATTTCGTGTTAAAGTTGTCGTATTTCGGATAAAATTACTGCTGTTGTTTGTCAATAACAATTTCCGGCGGTGTATATTTCGTTTGTTACTGTTATTTATGACATATTTCATCTCAGTTACGTTTGTATGAATAAACGAGTGTATCTGAAGCATGTTTACTTCATGGCACCACCACAATCGTTCGTGCATTTCTACTGCTTTTAGTTTTTTTTTCCTGTTTTTCAGCTACTATTTTCGGAAAGACATTTTTGCTTCCTCCCCCACCGCCTCCATTTTCTTCCTTTTTCATATTTTTCTGTAAATCTAACCCTAAAATTCCAACCCTAACCTTAACCCTAAAACTCCAACCCTAACCCTAACCCTTAACCCTAACTCTAAACCCTAACCCTAATCCTAAAACCCTAACCCTAACTTTAAAACCCTAACTCTAACCCTAACTTTAAAACCCTAACCCTAACCCTAAAAACTTAAACCTAACCTAACCCTAAAATTCTAACCCTAACCTTAACTCTAAAACTCGAACCCTAACCCTAACTTTAAAACCCTATCCCTAACCTTAAAACCCTAACCCTAACTCTAAAACTCTAACCCTAACTCTGACCCTAAAACCTTAAAGCTAAAACCAGTACAAACACACGAACGATGTCATAAATAACAGTGACAAACGAAATATACACCGCCGATAGTTGTTGTTGACAAACAAAAGCAGTAATTTTATTCAGCTGAATACACGTCATTGATTGGTTGAAATTACCGAAATACGACAACTTTAACACGAAATAACTTTGAAAATATAAACTTTTCTCAACATCACTAAAAAATGTTTTATATGACACATTCTACCAAAGTCCAAAGTTTGAAAGTGTTTAGTTACAAAAAATTAATTTCTCGATGTGCCGTTCAAAGGGAAAAGATTCGAAATATTTGCTGTTGTCTGAAATTTTTTTGCATCTTTCGGCGAATATGGGAGTCAACGCCAGAGATGTTTCATTATTTCTAGAATGAAAAGGCGGTGAGCTGGCAGAAACGTTAGCACGCCGGGCGAGATTCTTAGCGTTATTTCGTCTGCTGCTAAGTTCTGAGTTCAAATTCCGCCGAGGTCGACTTCGCCTTTCATCGTTTAGAGGTCGAATAAATAAGTACCAGTTACGCAGTAGGGTTGATGTAATCGACTTAATCCCTTTGTCTGTCCTTGTTTGTTCCCTCTGTTTATCCCACTGTGAGCAATATACTTATGAATATTTCTAGAATGAAAAGGTGGCGAGCTGGCAGAAACGTTAGCACGCCGGGTGAAATGCTTAGCGGTATTTCACCAGGCGTTACGTTTGTAGTTCAAATTCCGCCGAGGTCGACTTTGCATTTCATCCTTTCGATGTTGATAAATTAAGTAGCAGTTGTGTACTGGGGTCGATCTAGTCGACTGGCCCCTCCCCCAAAATTTCGGGCCTTGTGCCTCGAGTAGAAAAGAATATGCCTAGAATGAGAAAGCGGTGAGTTGGCAGAGACGTTAGCACGGCGGGCAAAAGGCATAGCGATATTTCGTCTGTCTTTGTGTTCTGAGTTCAAATTTCGCCGAGGTCGACTTTGCCTTTCATCTTTTCGGGGTCGATAAATTAAGTACCAGTTGCACACTGGGTCGATCTAATCGACGGGCCCCCTTACCCAAAATTTCGGGCCTTGTGCCTCGAGTAGAAAAGAATATTCCTAGAATGAAGTGAAGCAACTTCCTTATAAGCATAAGAAACTCACTGAGTAATAATGTACATTTTCGGCTTAAAAGAATAGAAATATTCCGTGAACAAATTACTCTTGATACTTTTCGTATGACGACATAATAGTTCAATTATAGTTAACATATTGAATGCAACGAGATGTGATCTATGATTTATTTATTTACTAATCATTTTCTTCCTTTCACTAATAGATTATATTTCGATCATTTTCACAAAACTTTCATTATAATGTTAAAGTACTTTAATTTCTCTTTCCAGTTAATGGATGCGGCATTTCCAGATAAAAAAGTGTTTGGCGATATCGTGCCGCTAGAATTAAACGTATCAGCTTCTGATCTCTACAGGTAAATACACTTTACATAGCTTTTAAATCTTAGTTTAGCAAAATTAAGTTATGTATTTATTAGTTTATTTTGGAATTATTCAATATATTCGTTAGTGATAGGTCAATCAATGCTTCATTGCATTTATGAAAGCTGACAAGGGATTATACAACTCAGTGGAACAAATGTAACGCAGGGACTGTATTAGGATGTACGTTTTTCCGGTTTTGTCGAAATATACAGACACACACAAATACACTCTCACATGCACACAGACATATTAAATGCATGTACGTGAGTATGTGTGTCTCTGTGGGTATGTGAATGTGTATTTTCGACGAAAATGGCATGTTCTGGCCCCTGACGCGCGGACACGAATAGTACCACCTACACATTTTCCTGGACTGTAGGTGTAGTCTCCATTTGACAGACACGCTTTTCTGCAGCTTATCTCTTCGACGGATGTGCAATCCTGGGTCGAAAGAAGACTAACAGACGAACATTGGAAACCTTGCATCTGTAATCTCGTCACATGCTTATCGTCCACTACAACTCGGGCAGTGTTGTTGATGGAAGTACCAATTTAGCTACATATAATTTAGCAATGGATATAGAAACAGGAGTGGGTAAGAGCGATGAAGACAAGTTCTTGGAATCGAGTTCGAGATAAACTCTACTGACAAAGATGATTACCAAAGCAGGACTGTCCGAGATGCGCGCAGAGCGACAAAACCGTACAAGACCGTACATTACCTTCTTCCTTTGTGCCTATATGTATGTGTACTTCTCTTATGCAGGTATTTTTATGGGTTGTAAACAAGGTTGCGTGTGTGTGTGTGTGTGTGTGTGTGTGTGTGTGTGTGTGTGTGTGTGTGTGTGCGCGCGCGTGCATGTCTGTATCTGCTTTTACATGTGTACACGCCAATAAGTCTATGTTGGGGTTGAGCATGAATGTTCGAAATCCTGTGTGTGTGTGATAGTGAATGTTTCAGTGCCTGTGTGTGCATGCTTTAAGACAAATCAATCGTATTTGTATATTTGTTCAGCAATTCACATGAGTTCTATCTTTATCCGCATCATTATTTTCCGCACAATGTATTTGCATTATATTCTGCACTACTTCCGTCATCTGAAAGATGAGCTTCAGCTATTAGGTCAGTTTGACCTATTTGAAAAAGTGATAGAAACCGTGGAAACTCCAGAGTAACAGGTCAGTGAATTGGCCTAAAATCACGATGTAAATACTGACGTAATATTTGTAATATATGAAAAACTAACACCTCTAAAATGTATATTGAATTGATCGAATGAAAAATGAAAATGTAAAGAAAAATCCATTAGTCAAAATTTTCAAATAACAGCGTTCTATGAAGTAAGGCTAGGTAACGGAAATAGAACAATCTAATATGGAGGGAAGTGACGAGAGAGTGGTGAAGAGGAAAATAATTCAGGTGAAAATTATAAAATAAGGAGGGAGTAAATCAAAATTTTCGAATAAAGGGATAAAATGTGTCAATATGTCAGAATTTACTAATAATTGCTTTTTATGAGGTTGGCTTCAATACCGGCAATAAGAATTTAGTTTGGAGAGAAAAAAAATAACAAGGAAGAGGGGAAGAGAAGAGTAACGTAGAAGGAAATCTATATAATATAAAGTGGAAGTTCGTCAATGAAAAATAATATAATTAAGTTATAGTTTATGGGATAAAATGCCATATTTACTACTGAACTATAGTTTGTTGTTAATGTATTTAAATAAATAAAGAGGTTAATAAACTTATTAACAAGGAGAAGTGGTTTTGGTTTATATGTATTGTTCAATATATGGAAATAACTAAATTCTTATTTCCGGTATCGAAGCCAACCTCATAAAAAAAGCAATTATTTTATTACCTTTATTTGATGTACTCCCTCCTTATTTTATAATTTTCACCTAAATTATTTTCCTCTTCACCACTCTCTCGTCACTTCCCTCCATACTATATTGTTCTATTTCCGTCCATTAGGCTTACTTCATTGAACGCTGTTATCCGAAAATTTTGACCAACGGATTCTTGTTTGTTTCCATTTTCCATTTGACCAATTCAGTATAAATTTTAGGGTTGTTAGTTTCTCCTATATTACAAATATGTACGTATACTAAGTATATTTTTACTTATTTATTTACTTACTCATTACCATATTGGTTTAGTATTTGATTCTATCTCCATTAAACACTATTGAACTTAATATACTTCTAAGCGTGACTATATATAATATATAATGCTTAATTTTTAGCATTAAATTTATATACCCCTAAGTCCTTATATATTTTTAGCTACTATATACTTTATATATAAGTTAAAAAAAAAAGACAAAAAACAATAACAAAAAACAACAACGTGAGGACGTGATACGGATAGTGTTATTCTCTCTTTCCTTTCCCGAGCGTCTAATAACACTATCCGTATCACGTCCTCACGTTGTTGTTTTTTGTTATTGTTTTTTGTTATTGCTTTTTGTCTTCTTTTGAAACTATATATATATATATATATATATATATATGCATATATATGTAAGCATGTACACATATAAAAATATACATATATATATGTACATATATATAAACACAGAATAATAATATAGATTTAATCAAAAGATTAAATGTGGTACTTAAAATGTTCGTGGTACCAGAAATTGGTAGGATAAAAACCAAAAACAAAATCAAGAGATTTGGTGAATAAATTTGAAGTTAAGCAACAAGAATTCAATAGGTTATAGCAGTACGTACGTTTCGTACAAGCTCCATTTATTCATGTAGTGAGAACATTACAGAAAATACAATGAAAATGTACTCCTCAGCTGCATAATGTTTTTTCATTTTAGAAAGTCATTTTGAAG
>NC_142941.1:24588009-24615509 GCF_046866305.1 Octopus bimaculoides | reverse complement strand
CAGCTGTCGAACGCCGACGAAGGGAAATAACCCTGAAATCCGGATACGTTCGTGCTGCTGGTCGAGGTGAGAGGGATAACTCCCTTGGCAAACAGGACACAGTCGTGTGTCGATAAGCCAGCTGGAGGAGATGTCCTCCTGGGGATAAAAGCAACAGTAACATCCACCCCGAGGGGTCAGCCACACTTAAGTGGCAATATACTACACTTTATCGTGCAGTTACTGTTAATACTTCATATAGAGAATTAACATTGCTTATATATATATATATATATATATATATATATATATATATATATATATATACATAACCACACATACACACATATATGTATATATATATAAAAATACATAAACATATCTGTGCACATAAACATACATGCATCCAACCAAGCATATATACATACATATTTATATATATTTTTTTATAAATAATTACAATAGAAATATATATATACAAAAATCTATACAGACACATATAGTTTCATACAAAAACATGAATGTATACTCACACACACATAGATACACGTGTATATACGAACACTCATACACATACATTCGCACACACATATATATATTTATGTATGTGTTGTTACATGTATTTACATAGAGACTCGTACGAAATAGTATACACTCCTTAGTACGTATATTAATACTGTCGATGTGTGGTAATTAGTAATAAAGTGGAGGGATATTTATCGGAAGGTAATTCATATATTAGTGAATGAGATATTAAATGATTGAAAATTAAGTAATTAATGAATAAATAAATAAATGAATAATAATGTTAATGGGTGGTCTATTAATCTACATGAATGGATTATTTTAATCATATATGTAAGAAAAGTTGGGCTGAAGTAGGGGTTAAAAGAGTAAATATTGCTTAAGACAAAGTTAATATTATAAACAAAGTTTACTACAGTAATTCCGTAACATATCTATTAATGTAAAAGTTTTATCGAGATTTTAAAAGCAAAAATATATTATGTTGATCAGTAAATTATACGTCTTATAATGAGATATTTAAATGTTTGTGATATATCTTGTTACGAGAATAAATACTTAAACTATGATTGTTTTAAAATTAAAGATGTTTCTAGGAAAATGATGAATTAGAATCGTAGATTTAGAAAACTCTCACTAAGAAAGCCAAGAACATAAATAACTCTTATTATTGATAAACAAATTGGTGAATAAATTGGAAGTCGTAAATGAATGATATTGAGGTACAATGAAGTATGAAAAAGAATAAGTAAGGTTAATAGGGCATTGTATATTACGCAATTGTAGTAGGTAAATTTTATTATGAATTAAACTAAAAATAATGCGCTATTGTGTGTTTAAACATTTTATAGGTGTTCTAATTTAGGTTTACAAATAAAGAATGTTTAGATAAAATATGTCAATCGTAATCAATCTATGATATCTTTTAACATATGAGGGAGTAAATGTCATGTTTTTCAAGAACTATTTGAGGAACTCATGTATGAGTTAATTTAATAGCGTTTTGTAAATAAGTGATTGTTATTTAAACGCTGTAAACACGTGTTGCTGCCAATGTTTACATCTGTATATGTATGTGCTTATGTATGTATATGTTGTGAAACCACCTCTCTCACGGTTATATATTTACAAATGCGAGCGTAGCAGGAAACAACTCTTTCCCGCCTTGCTGTGTCATCACTTGACTGACTTTTATTTTCGCGGCATTTGTCTCCAGTCCGTTCGCGCCAGGACGCAAACCGACCAACCGTAGCCACTAATAAGATCACGTGAGAGAGTGTTTCACTGATGTTTTCTGGAGCCTATCTGTACCTATAAATAGCCTAAATTATCCGCGTCAGTTCGTCGCGGCTACAGATCCTCACAGATCTGGTCGTAGACCACACACGTAACACAGCCAGCCAGTTCCAGCGACGACATCACCAGCATCGTTCAACTACGTACTACAAGCATCGTCGCCAACGTCAACATGATTTCTCCACGTACACAAGCAGCAGCAGCTTCTCTTCTCAACCCTGTTTGTGTGAATCGCCTCACCACGAAATTAACAGCCAGAACTCAACCTGCGAAGAACATCTGTATCAAGAATCCGGCCCGGCATCGAAGCCTCAACTACTTAGCTCTGCCTCAACCATAACCTCTTATGTACAGACTTTCTAACTACTGTGTACCTTAACAGAACTGGTATATTCTTATCTGTGTTACTGACTCTTTTCTATCCTCTGTATCTCTTACATTCACATATATATATTTCTACACATACACTATTTTGTTTACATGACGGCCTGTCTTATATTGTGTTTTATTATGTCGCATTCACACACGCACAGACATACAGTTTAATGCTCCAATAAATCTTACTGTTATTCATCTTTATCGGTTGCGTTTCTATCTGTTCCTTGCTGGCAAACTTCTTAGTTCTCTGTGTTATAGTATTATAACATATCATTATATTTTGTGTCGACCGTGCGACGCGTTAAAAAAGGAGCCTGTTTTCCATTCGTCACCATTTCTCCTTTGGTTCGCACGGTCGTTCTTACATATATATATGTATATATATATATATATATATATATATATATATATATATATATATATATATATATATATATATATATATATATATATATATATATATATGTATATGTGTGTGTATATGTATGTATATATGTATATATAGGTATGGATGTGTGTATATATGTATATATATGTGTATATATTTTACATATATATATATATATATATGTGTGTGTGTGTGTGTATGTGTCTGTGTGTGGGTTTGTACGTAGGTGTGTATATATGTATGCATATATGTATTCATTCGAGTATATGTGTGTTTGTTTGTGTATATATGCGCATACACATAAGTATAAATATTTATATACATTCATCTCAGTATTTTTGTAGAAACACAAGATTAACCCCATTTATGATCCCTTTTTATTACATAACATTCCTCTCCAATTTTTATCGGATTTATATCATCCTATCTTCTCCCAACTCTACACTCTGAGTTTTCTTTCTTTTTTCTTTCTTCTTTTCTTCCCTTCTTGTCCAACGTACTATCTGGTAGCGTCCTAATCTCCAACGGGTTTTTCAAATGAATTACGTTATAATCTTCTCCAACTATAGTTCTCATATTCGGTTATAATGTATTAGGTTTAAGCTGGTTCCCATACATTTCCCCGAGGAGAAGTTTACATTTTTGACATCGCCGATTCCTAGGGATCGCATAAATTGTAATTCTTCGAAACATATGTCGGAATAAAAGTATGCAGTTATAATATGCGTTTCATTCCATTCATTAAATTTATATATACTCAAATACCCAAAATATCAAGGAATTTCTACCTCATAAACAGGAGTGGATCTTTTTTAAAACGGGGGCCACATTTTTCATTAACGAAACACTTTGAAACTTGGAACACTGGTAGAATGTGTCATATAAAACATCTTTTTCTCTTAGTCTTCTTTAAAAAAAAGAAATCCCTAAGTTATTCCATGTTAAAGTTGTCGTATTTCTGTAATTTCAACCAATCACTGACGTCCATTCAGCCGATATACATTAAGTGCCGACTACATAAACAAACGATTCTGAAACAATTCTATCGGTGATAGGGTTAGGGTTAGGGTTAGGGTAAAACAGCAAATTTAAAAAGAAAAAAGCAAATAAAACGAAGAAAAAAATAAGAAAATGAAAAAGCAAATTTAAAATGAAAAAAGCAAATAAAACGAAGCTATGGCTTAATCAGCCAAAGGAGTAAATGTAAACAACTGAATACTTGTCAGTGATTGGTTGAAATTATCGAAATAAGACAATTTTTTACATGAAATAAATTCGAATACAAAAATATTTTTCTGTTCTATAACACAAAATAGATAAGTATACGAAGTTTGAAAGTCTTTTGGTACCAAAAACACTACGTAAAACATTAATGAAAAATGTGGCCCCCGTTTTAAAAAAGATCCACAGGAGTTACACCACAGTTATTTTGTGATCTTTGCTACCCTGGTATCTATTAACCAATTTATTTTGTCCGAGTTATTTATTACTAGGAGAAAATAAATACATATAATATATATATATATATATATATATATATATATATATATATATATATATATATATATATATATATATATGTATATTACGGCGATATACTTGCATAGCAAGTGACTTGATCTGAGATCGTGTACTGAAACAAAAACAATTACAGCGTGGAAGGTATTTGTAAACTATTAAAAAAAACACACAAAAGCCGTTAGATTCACTTCAGCATTTAAATATAATTTGTGTCAAATTATTTTCGTCACTTTAGAACCGCAACCAGTTCACTGACAAAATTTCGTGATGTATCTGAGAAAATAAAAGTTAGTTCATGAGATGTATGTATGTATTTATGTATGTACACAAGTGCATGTAAGCATGTGCGTATGCATGTGTGTACATGCGCATACATGCGTATACGCCTATACGCATGTATGTATGTACATATGTATCTATGTATTTATGTATGTACGTGAGTATTTAGGTATGTGAAGGCGTATACGTGTCTGAGAGTGTGTATATGTGTATGTACACGTGAACGTATATTTATGTACTGATATGTGTAACAGGGACATATATATATATATATATATATATATATATATATGGCTTGTGTGTTTTCTGTACTCTGGTTATTATTACTTTCTTGTCTACGTTTTGTTTGCAATGTCCTGTACCCAGATATGTACCTATATATACAGGTAGACGTAGGTATGCACATACCTGTACGCATATATGCATATACTCATTTATTATTTGTTATATATATATATATATATATATATATATATATATATATATATATATATATATATATATATGTATATATATATATATATATTCCCTCTCATCACCGTTAAACGGTGAAGGGATACAACGTCCTAGATACATACATGCAAATAAACCTACCTATACATATGTACAAGCACACACAATCATATAAATAGGTATACACACGCACAAATATATACGTATAATCTTAAAGTATACACATATATACGCTTATCCATCTATGCATACGAAAATATTTTGACAGAAATTAAATTTTAATGTTGAAATGAATCTAACGGTTTTGTGTTTTTTTTATGGTTTATAAACACTTTCCACGATGCAATTGTTTATATATATATATATATATATATATATATATATATATATATACATATATATAATGAAAATATAAATGGGATAATTATCCCCTTATACAGTACAACTAATTAGCGTTCTAATAGAGAGGCAGGAATATTAAGCCAAGAAAGAGAGAACAAATTTCAAAGGTCACTGTTCATATTCACTCAATATATTTCAAAGCATCGGAATACTCCACACCATACATAGGTGCATTCATATACACAAGATGTACTTGCGAGTTGTATTTCCGTATTAAAATCAATGACGATATCAAAATAAGCACATGGTGAATGTATTGCGGTAATCCAAATAGGTGAGAATTTTGGTATAAAATGATTTTAAGAATCTTCCGCTGGTGCAAAGTCTGACGACCGTTTCGAGAAAATATAGGTGAGTATGGACGACTTAATTCCAACCATAACAGTCATCTACATTTCTCTCATCAGAGTTAATCTAAAAGGATTTATAAAAGAGTTATTTAAATCTTATGAGAAATTTGATAATTTTTAAAATTCGAATGCTGTGTCGGAACAATTTCTTCATTGCCCACAGGGGACCAAACAAAGAGGAACAATACAAATGAGGGAGAAGTCAATAAATAATACGTATGACTTTTTACAGATATGAACGGTGACAAATATATATATAGAACGAAAGATATACAAATGATAGATAAAACAAATACACAAACAATGAGGTGGGGGACAGGTTTTGCTTCGACGCCGCAAGCCTCGTGTCACCACTGTAACCTTTAGTATAACCTTATGGATACACCATGTTAGTTCATTCATTCGCAACAAACTCGACACAGCCTTCTCTCTTTTCCCATATACATCAGGTGACAAGCATTTTCTCTCCACCCTTATTTTCCTCTTAAGGTGGTAGACTTGGTAATGGAACAGTTCAAGCTGGAGGTGAAGGTGCCTGTCACGACTCCTTTCACACGAGTCTTCCATACTACTTCTTTCGCTGTGGCAACCACAGCGAGAAAACAAGCCTTAACTTCTTTGTTAAAAGAAGAAGGAACAATATTTGCAATCGGCTTTGAAAACAGTTCTACTCTTCCCAGCCGTGACAACAGATGTTCAACGTAAACCAACATTTCAGAGATTTTGGGACATATTACAATTGCGTGCTGAACGGTTCTCCATCCTGCTCGCATCTTAGACACGTGGGTGCACAAGGGGCACCATGCCTTGTGAGTTTATTGCGAACTGGTAAGGCTCCTCGTTGACACTGCCAGGCCAGAGATCTTTGGAAATTTTCCAAGGGTCCTAGCCCGAATGTCCTTCGGAACAGACTGGCTAGTTGATTCTCATCGAAGCCAAGGGTCGTCACCAAGGACGTCATGGAAGCCAAGGACGTCGTCACACTTAGCCTCTACCAACCCTCTATAGAAAGACGAGGTGGAACTCTCGCCGCTGGCGTTGCCCGTGCGACAGAGTGCCTGACAACACTTAACTTGCCAAGCAACCAACCTTGGTCTACACCTGATCCAAGGTCCTAGTTCACTAAAACCAGTAAACTTAGGAAGTAACAACCGAACGAACGAAGACCACACCTGTTCAACATCCTGGTAGAGACAACGGTGCCTCAGCCTCAGCCTTAGCTCAACCTTTAGTGGGTGCTGGCAGCAGACAGAGTGCCTTACAAGAGGATTCCTACCCCCTCCGCAAAAAGCGGAAAAGCAGACGCTCCAACTTGGTCAGTCACTAACAGGGGCAAGGCACGACGGTTAGGCGGTAGGTAATCACAGAAGCGATAAACACTCCTGCGACCTCCGCCCTTCCTTTCAGTGATAGCCGCCGCTCAGACCAGGAGGACTGGACCAAACCCCCAGCATTTAACCGGCTCCTCCGACCAACGCTCTGCGACGTTTTGGGGAGGTATCGTCTTGCCTCTCCAGGTGCCGAGTTGCAAGCTGACTGACTTATCCAGGTTAACTTTTTCCCCTACCACCGCCTCGTAGTCCTTAATGGCTTTGCCTACCCTCTGTAGGTGTACCATCTCGGACACGATGATGGTAATATCATCCGCGTACGCCGAAACCATCCTACTGCAACCTAGATCGCGAGGGACGCCCCTCAAGCCCTCCAACTTCTGCAGTAAGGGCTCCAGAGCCAGCATATAGAGAAATGGAGTGGGAAGAGGACACCATTGACGAATAGAGCGCTGATATTGAAAAGCTTTGTGAAGAACCCGTTCACTCTAACGGTCGAGTCAATGTTGTTGTATAAAGCAATGATTCACCCGCGGAGGACGGGGCCAATTCTGAGCGCTGCGAGAACCGACACCAGATACCGATGGTAGACCATGTCAAAAGCTTTAAACTGGTCTAAATGGACCAGCGCCCAACTCTTGCCAGGAGACCCGTTAACCCTCTCTAACTGTAGCGCAGATGGTGGAGATTGTCGTGTATGGATCCGCCAGGAATGGTACAAGTTTGTTCCTCCCCAACGATTCCACCCACGACCCACGCCAACCTTTTTGCTTACACCTTGGCCAAAATCTTCAACTCTGCTGTAAGCAGAGTGATGAGCCTGATTTTATTTATAATATCTCCTTGTTTAAGTCATTTTTAAGCAGCATCACCACTTCCCGGCTCACTGATCTGGGTATAAACCCATTCTGTTTCCAGCTGGTGAAGACGTATACCAGTAGGTGCCCAAACAAGTATATCATCCTATTATAAAGCTCGTAGGGGACAAGTCTATCATCTTATTATAAAGCTCTAGTCCCGGTGACTTGTCCCCGCCGCAATCTGACAAAACCTCCCGCACTTCCGTAGCTGTGATCGGCCCTTCACAGCACTCCGCTTCTCGCCCCGAGAGACGCGGCATGCCAGGGAGGAAGACTGTGAAGTCTCTCCTACACTCTGCCCCTCCCGAAAAGCAGGATCAAATGCTCCTGAACGATCTTACACATTTCGGATTCGTTTACCAAGTTCTCTTGATTGTTCCTCAAAGACCTTATAGTGCCATCATTTCCACATTGGGTCTCTATCACACGAGCCTATCCAGCAGCTTTGATTTCTTCCTGTCCCATTGCACGTTGCTGAGCCCTGACTACACATCCTTCGTTTTTCTGCCTCGAGATGATGGTTAAGCGCCATTCTCGCAGTCAAAACTCGGGTCGCGGAGCCAGACTCCAGTGCTTCGTCTAGGGCCCTAACTAAAGCCCTTTCTTCTCTATTTTTCTTAGCTACTAACTCTTTGCTATATCTAATAGACTCAAATTTCATGGCTCCTTTGAGGGTATACCACCATTTGTTGTTAATAATGGCTCCACGTAATGCCCTCATTATGAACTGTCTAATCGGACTCCTGTACTCCTCATGAGCCAAAAGTGACTAACTGAGTCTTCAGTAGCCGGATTCCTGTCTACGTAACTTATCTAAATCCAGCCTACAGGTCACAAATTTGTGATCATTATAGCTGACATAGTGAAATTGTGGACGACTAACTAGGTTTTTATCTATTTTCCTAATTAGAATCTTGTCTAAATACGATCGAGATTACCCATCGCCTGAACGATCGAATCAATGTTGCTATATAAAGCAACAATCCACCCACGGAGGACCGGGCCAAATCCGGCCGCCGCGAGGACCGACACCAGATACCAATGGTCAACCCTGTCAAAAGCTTTAGATTGGTCTAAATTGACTAATGCCCCACCCTTGCCAGGAATCCTATTAACCCTCTTTAAGGTATAGCGTATAAGAAGGAGATTGTCCTGAATGGACCTGCTGGAAATGGCGCAAATTTGCGCCTCCCTGACCACGACCCACACCAACATTTTTGCTAATATCTTGGCCAAAATCTCAATTCTGTGTTAAGAAGAGTGATTGGCCTAAGATTATCTACTATATCCCCCTTGTTTGAGTCCTTTCTAAGTAGCACCACAACCCCGCGACTCACAGATCTAGGTATAAACCCATTCTGCTGCCAGTTGGTGTAGACGCATGCTAGTAGGTGCCCAAACAAGTCTGACGTACTATAATATAGCTCGTAGGGTAGACCATCCAGTCCCGGTGACTTGTCTCCACCGCACTACGACAAAGCCACCTCTACCTCTGCAGCTGTGATTGGTCCTTCACAGCATTTTGATTCTCGAGCCGAGAGACGCGGCAAACCGGCGAGGAAGTCTACAAGGTCTTCTCTACGGTCCAGTCCACACACCCCGCCCCCGAACAGCTGGGCGAAATGCTCCTATCTAAGTAAGATCGAGAAGACCCATCGCTATTAGTTCAGGTCCACACTGGAGCATCCGGAAATTCTAGTCTTCATCGATCTGCCAGCTGAAAACGACCGAGCAGATCGTTAAAGCAAGGATTTTCTTTTCTATTGGGATTCGAGCCAACACAATCTACGCGTGCATCGCAAATTGTGATAAGGTATCCTACCACCACTAAAGTGTACGACGTTCTTCTTAGAAAATTCTCTAGACTTCTGAAATAGTCAGACCGCCCAGCTCCACAAGGAGCATAGACACCCACCAGCCTGAAGGTTTTCTGTGCGTCACATCAAAGACGACCAACCTGTCTTCCGGATCAATAATGACTGTTCTTAATTGTAGTTTCAAATCCTTCCTGAGTAGAACCGCGACGCCCCTACCCCCGGTTGGCATGGAGAAATAAATTTCTCGTAGCCATTTAGGAGGGGGGAATCACACAATCCATCAGTCTGGTTTCTGTAGTGACAATTAGATTCAACCTGTGTGACCTGAGGTCATTAAGGAGGCGTCCTTGCTCCAATCTAACCCTAGGCTGCGTACATTTATACATCCTACATTAAAAGAGAACAAAGAATCTTACATTAATGGAGGAGTGGTGAACCCTACACTTCGTTCGTGGTCTGTGGAGCCAGTTCAATGAATTGGTAGTATAATGTTTGTGTGAATTTTTTCCTTAGAGGAACTCCGGGAATAATGATTTTAGTTTATGATGCGGTTCACGATTGATGAATACAAATTTAATGTTTTCTGGGATATCCTTGTTTGGAGGATGTTCAGATGTCTTTAGTTGATACACTTCTTTTTTCAGTTTTGTATTTATAGTGTTATATGCCATAAGACCTGTTTTTTGGGAAGGGGGTTGGAGAGTTTGGGTATCATGTGTACTTGCCTGTGTGCATTTTTCTGTGGAGGGAGGGATGGAAATAGTTTCGGGGGGGGGGGGGGTTAGCAAGTGTGGTGGTGTCTGTGGGGACAGGGTCAGTGTCTATGGAGATAGGGAAGGGGCTAGTGTCTGTGGGGGCGGGATGGGGATTATTTCTTTTTCTCACTCTCTGATGCTTTCTCCTGAGCTTCTTTTCTTTTTATTGACGTGTTTTCTTCTGTGTTCTTCATAACTTCAGCAGCCGGTTTCGTCGTCGTCGTAGGCGGTAGAGGTGCGGCTGATTTCATGACTGGTAGGGGCTCTGCTCTTATATGACCTTTCAGGCTACACTTAAAGTAGCGCGGTTTTCTCTCCTCCACCATCACTCTCAACTTTGTTTCCTCACACATCAGTATGGTGTCGGCAATTTCCTCGAGGTCTGCAGGGGCAGCTTGAATTAGCATTTCTAAACCCTGTCCCTGCCAGTTTTGCTGTTTGATTTTCGTGGCTTGGAGGATTGTTATCTTTTCCTCCAGGCCTAAAATAATAGCAGCCATAAGCCAGGAAACGCCGACCTCTGGTGGGATTTCTCCTACCTTTACCTTGGAAGTATGTTTACTAAGGTATGTTGGTAGAAGAATTACATCATTTGTCTTAACAATTTTTTTTAAACACACACAAAAATATTTCCCCCTCAAATAGTTCTGCCACAAGGCAGTAAAACAAAGTATGACAAAGACATGATAACAACAAAAAGTTCAACGATAAAATCAACAATAAAAGTAAGTCGTACTTAACCAAAATGATCCAACAATAGCAAACGGGTGACAAATTGCGAATGTTCAGGCGGACGATATATGTTTAAATAGATTATGAAGCTATAGATAATAGTGTTTTAAGATGAATCCAAATTCACAAAGGTAAATAGGTTAAATCATATAAACTAATTATTTTCGGAAAAAAAAATTCAAAAGTTGATAAATATTTATGTCTATAAAGAATAATGACATCCGAAATCGTATCAAGTAGATTTTCTTTTTGTCAGCACGAAATGTATTGATTTTTTTTTTTTTTTGCACATAATTTATAATTTCTGGTGTTTGTATTGTATGGTGTAGTTTTCGTTATAATAGACAAATCCAGACTGAATTCTTTATTACGCATTTTTGATTTATTAACGTGGGTAGCTAGTGCGGTTGAGTCTTTTGTTTCTTGATTAATAAATGAATTTGTGTGCCCTCTATATCTAGTCTTAAAGCCAGTCGTACTTCCTATGTATATCTTCTTTGATTCACAAAGGGTTCAAACCTCAACTTTATATACAATATTTCTCCTTAAACAGAATCCCTTTAAAGGACAAACACACACACACACACACACACACACACACACACACACACACACACATATATGTGTATAGATAGATAGATACAGAGCTAAATAGATAGACAGACAGATAAATAGATAGAGTGAGAGAGAAATAGAGAAAGAGAGAGAAAAAGAGAACAATGAAAGAGAACGAGAGAGAGAGAGATAGGGAGAGAGAGAGGGAGGGAGAGAGAGAGAGACATAATATTTAAATTCAGAAATATATGTGAGGGGTAAATATCATTTAATATACACAATACGAGCTACTTATAATTTCATGCCATGAGAACGCAATAATTCGACAGTTTTATACATCGTGTTGTATGTCTGCATGCTAACTTTAAGGCTTAAATACACATGCTTCGTCTTATCTGAAAAAAAAAACAATGCTGGTCTATAAGAAAATACGAGTAAAACGTGAAGGTGGATGTAAAAAGTGAAAGCAAAATGTGAATAAAAAGGGAAAAAGAAAGAAAAGAAAGACAAGCAAGAATTGCGTCCCCTGTGTGCGTCGAAATCATGATTAATCTGGTTTGGAATATTTCAGCTGGGAGGAAGCCAAAAATCTGGGAAAGAGCTGCTCAATCTGTAGAAGGTGGTGTCCTCCATTTTGACAAAATATATTTGTACGCGTGCTTGCATTTGCTAAAAATTTCGGATCTGAAATCAAGTAGTGTGATAAAATTCGTGAAGTTAAAAAGAATGAGCGATCTTTCAACTACATATGACTTGCATCTCATTGATTCATTTAAAATAGCTTAGATATTTCTCCACGATGTTCCACCTGGTCGAAATCATAATTATTTTAGCTGGATGAAGACTGCTGTGTGTATATAAAGATAATAAGCGTACAGTTTGGGTTTGATGTGGTAATTGTACACAATTATTCCTGAAGATCTGAACATGCGCAAACTTTGTTCTAAGTTTGCTTGTCAGTATGCTCAGATCTTGACAGAGATGGGCATCAGAACTGTTCTTGACCCTCTCTACAGTCCAGGTCTCTTCCTGTGACTTGGTTGTTCCTCAAGCTGAAAGAGAATCTTAGAGATAGTCGTTATGAAGATGAAGGTAGCAGTGACAAGGGTTCTGGACACCGTCACTTTAGAGGAACTCGGCGAAGTCTTCACGTAGTGGCTAGGAAGCTACAAGTGCATTGACTTTAAATGAAAGTATCCTGCTTTGGAGAAGATTAGAGCTATGTACTTTGAAATTAATAAATGTCTTTTCTGAAAAAGTCTGAAAACTTCTGAAATGCATCTTGTTTCAGCGTGTTACGTCCAACATATGTAGATTTTTTTTAAGAGCTCCTTACATTCGAAATCTATTTATAACTGCATGTTTTGCTATGAATATTTTTATAAGCATATTTTGTAAAGGTTCAGTATAGTATCTCTTAGTTGGTTAATATTATGCATTGCCTGTCTCATCGCCAGAGGGTTTTTTTTCTTTTACTATCTGCTTCGTCTGATCAATATTTAGAGTGTCTGCTTTTTCGAGTGGATTTTTGTTGTGATCACTTTGCCGTTTAAAGATTCTGGAAATTTGGTAGTTTCTATATAAGTACTTAAAGGTAGACATAAGTGCAGTAATTCCTTGGTATTTTAGATATATGCTTGTCATTTTTTAAACTTTAAAGATTTTGGCATTTATCTATTGATTTCCTGGTGTCTTAGAGTAAAACGAGCGCGAAGTTATGTCCATGTTTTGTTTTGATTGTGCCCGTGAGTGGTTTAGAAAAGTATTTCATTAATAAATTTACTTACTGTTGGAATATGATTATATTTCTTCCGAAAGATGTCTGTTGGGTCTGTTGTGAATGTTATCAGCGATGTTAATGTTGCTTATTGCTTATTGTGTTCGCTTGTTGGATTTCTCGGATTTGCTTTACTTTGGTCTATTTACTTACTTAAAAAAAAAAAAAGATTGTATTGTCTTAGTTTTTTCATCCTGGCTATTTCGAATGCATTTTATATTACTTGGTGAGATTTTTTTTATTAAATGCTGATTCTCTAAATATCAATTCTCTTTGCTGGTGGAAATGTTTCAACGGATGATTTAATTTTTTAATTTGTGAAAATGTTTTACTTTCATTTATTGACATATGAATGTTATGGTGATGGACTGGTAGTAGGGAAAGAGCTAGAAGATGTTTTGTTGTGGAGGTTAGGTAAGTTGAAGAGAAAGTGAAAGTATTGTCATGTTTGGAGAGGAGCTATTATTTTCTTGGTGAGGCATGTAACTATGCTGGAGCTGGAGTTTTGCAAAATGCGATAAGCTGTCAATTCATGTATTGCTTTTATAGTAGGATGTGGTGTTTGCATCGAAATATCCTTCAAATGTCGTGTTTATATAATTTGTTAAAGTTTTGAAGGTAGGTTATATAATTAGGTTGGACTATTGATGTTCATGTTATTCTTTTATTCTTCTACTAGTTTTAATGAGTTATCTTTTCTACTTGTTGAACCCTACGTTGGCAATTAACATAGACACATGGAAACATACATGCAAACTTACATCCACATACATATATATATATATATATATATATATATATATATATATACGCACATTCGCGCGCGCGCACACATACACACATAAATTTCTTCATTTTTTTCTTTTTACTTGTTCCAGTCATTTCGCTGCGATCCTACTGGATTACCGTCTTCAAAGGTTTAGTCAAACAAATCGACCCCAGTACTTATTTCAACCACTTAGTGGTTGGGGTGAGGTTGGGGGAAAAACAAACACAACGACATACATATACATATTCACACACACATAAAGACACACACGTATTTCTACACACTTTCCGTCTACCAAATTCACTCACAAGGCATTGGTCAGTTTGGTGCTTTAATAGAAGACACTTACTGCTTCTTTATTACACAGCCATGCCTGCGCGTATGTATATATACCCATACATATGTATGTATGTGTGTTTAAACATACATACATATATATATATATATATATATATATATATATATATATATATATCTGTAAAAATATGTGATACTTATTCGGTAGCCATGATAAGACTCCGAGTTTCGGATGCCGGGGTGGGAGCCCACGCCAACATCTCTTCAGTTATCCGGCCATTGAAAATTCCTGTGAAAAATGACCATTAAACAAAGGGAAATTACTGTGTGGTTGACCGTCATTAAGACAAAAGACCTAATAGACCGCTAAATAACGGGAGGGGGTAAAGGTAAGTGAGTAGAGAAGTCTATAGGTTCGCGTAAGCGCACCAATCCGTACATTCACCTATATGTATATACTAAACCACCCTCTTTTATCTTTATGCATAGAATATAATTTCCAAATTTCATAAAGATCCATTCAGTACTTTTGACCTAGTTCTGGATAATAAAAAACGACTAAAATTTGAGAGTTAAGGCCCCCATTAGGGAGTGTTAGAATTCTCATGAGAAGTGGAAAATTTGAGAATACGTCTTGATGTGTGTCAATTACCATAGTTGAAATTTCATTAACATTGAAGATTTATGAATTTTCATGAGTGTTCTGCTCCTTTAAGCCACCTCAAATTCAAACCAAACATACTGCATTATACCCGCCCTTATGCATTGAATCTAAATTCCAAATATCATAAGGATCCATTCAGTAATATTAGTCCATGAAATTGTATGAAGCACACAGCATTACCCTTCTCCCCAGGCTTGGATTTTGTGTTCGAAATTTCATTAGGATCTGTGCAGTAGTTTTCGAATGTATAAGTAACACACGAACACACATAATGACATTGACTTTTATATAATAGATATGAATATGCACATATACATACATGTATGTGTGTGTGTGTATTATGCACACACACACACACACACACACACACATATATATATACACACAGAGATAGATTGATAGATACAACTGAGTGAGCAAACAAAAGTATGAGACACTGCCTAGTGCTTTTTTATATTTTGATAAGTCTGGTACTCATTCTATCAGTTTCTTCTTGTCAAACCAGTAAGTTATGGGGATGTAAAGATGTAAATAAACGAATAGAAGTTGTGAAGCAGTGATGAGGGAGAAACACAGAGACAAAGCCATATACATACACTTATATATATATATACATACATATATATATATACGATTGATTTCCTTCAGTTTCTGTCTACAAAATCTACTCATAACGCTTTGGTTGGTCTGAGGCTATAGCAGAAGACACATGCCAAGTCACAACACAGTGGTACTGAACCTAAGACCATGTGTTTTGGAACCAAGCTGTTTCTTACCACACAGTCACACCTGCACCTACGTATATGTGTGTGTATGTGTGTGTATGGGTGTATATACGTATGGATGTATATGTGTATATATATGTGTACATATTACATGTACATCTATATATATACATCTACACATATACATACATATACATGTATATGTATATGTACATCTATACATATACAGCTATACATATAGATGTATACATATACATCTATATATATATACATCTATATATATACATGCACATATATATATAAATCTATATAAATATACATCTGTGCAGTTGTACACATACACACACACACACACACACACACACACACACACACACACATATATATATATATATATATCAATTTATGTATATATTAATATTATCTCGGTTTAAAAAACCTTGACGATGTAAATATGCTAATAGTTACCATGGGTAGCAAAAATCACACAAAAATCCCCGGATATCACACCCGTTTTATAGGTAGAGATACCAAGTTAAAGTGATGCATTTTGAGTAGATATGAATAATAATAATAAATGGAGCAAAACGCATATAAACAAAAGTTCCTTTAATTCCTACATATGTTTAAAAATATATGTGCACTCTACTCCAAAGAAGTAAGAGGTGCTGGAATTGTGCATATATTCATCGTCAAGGAACCAACATATAGAAGCAAGACAAATGCGAAATGATAAGGTTACGTACGAGTTATATTATATGGCCAAGTAAGTGACCGTTATAAACAAGAACGCTGATTTACTGGAGGGAGACTGTAAACGCTATACTAAAGGTTTAAATTAAATGATTAAAATAGGGGACGGCAAAATGGATCACAGTAAAATTAATAAACAAAAGCTGTAAGCTATAAGCTGAACAAGAGGTGGAGGAAGGGAGAGAATCCAGAGAATTCATTGTATATAATAATTTCTCTTTAAGGAAAAAAATAATAACATACTGATTTGAAGCAAAGAATGTAAATATAATAAATAAAACATCATTGCCTTGTAATGTATTAATATACGGGACCTCCTATCTGAACTGAGTTGTAGAGCAACTCCGCAAACATTTCACGAACATAGCTGCTGTAATCAACAACTGTGCAATGGCTCAACCCAGTTCTTCAATACAAAAGAAAGTACACAGTTCAAATTATGAAAATGAGGTGGTGACAGGGCAGTAACCGAAAATATTCGGTCGTCTCTCAAAAGACACGGGTGAAAATGACGAAAATGAGGTAGTATAAACGTTCAGAATATAGGTAAAAAGAAAATAGACAGGTAAAGACAGCACATGTGGTTGTAGTAGTTTAAGCAGACTATGCCTTGATTTGTTACAATAGAAACAGACACCAATATGCCTATGGCTTTCAATTGGCTTAATTTACACAAAATTTTCAAACTATAAAGGTATTAACTTTTTATTTATTAATTTATGGCAAAAATGTATTTCATTTCCATAATTAGCATACTTTAATACGCCAAATTCGAAAACAATATGCGTATGTATCCATGCATATATGCACAAGCGCGCGCACACACATATACACACACACTGCGTGTTTGCATACAGTTTCCATGAACCAAATTCCATTCATAAAGCATTGATGAACCTTAGGGAGGAGTAGAAGACCTACCTACTCGTGGGCGAAGTAGTTGTGAAGCAAACTTCTAAACCACATAGCTATATTAATTTGTTTTGTGGTTCTGGCTAACATGTTCAGTGTCCGCATTTCTAATTTTTCCTTATGTCATATAAGTGTTCGAGTGTTGTTTGTATTATCAATGTAGTTGTTGCATCATTATATTTATCATACTATAAATGACGCTTTCATAAAACGTACTTAAGGCAGAATATAGGAACTCAATTATAGCAATATGTATGTATGTTATCAATCAGTTTCATTTCTGTATTTCTTGTCCATAGAGAAAGAGCCGGACTCTAACATAGATTCAAGGCTCCGTCATTGGAACTTTTATCAACATCATCTAGGTATTTGTGCATATGTGTGTGTGTGTGCAGTATTTGGTGTTAGTGTATGCGCAGATTTGTATGTTTGTTTTATGGATGCGTTTTTATGCATATATTTTCATGTCTAGATGCATGCATATGTATTTATGTGCTAAACTTTTGGAAAGTTTTACATATCTTTACAGTTCCATTGATGGCCTGAATCTGTAGTTTTCTAATCAGCCTTTTTCTTTCAGGTTTTGAGAACCCTAATTTTTCCAGGTTTTTGTTGAGGCAGTTCGTTACATATCCCAATGCCCCAACAACCACGGGTATGAATCTGAACTTGTAGTCTGAGTGGAGTATCTGCAAATTTCTCAGTAGCTCGGCGTAGTTCTCTTTTTCTCTAATCTTTAGTGGGATGTTGACATCCGCAGGACTGCTGATTTCTACTACTGTACAGAGTTTCTCTTCTCTGTCCCAGATTACTATATCCGGTCTGTTATGTCTGCACTTTATTGAGGTTTTTATAGGGACATTCCACCAATACTCTTTCATATTGTGAGTGGTAATGGCCTCTACCTCATTATGGGTTTTCATCTCCTTAGCCCCGGGGTTATCCTGTCGGCGGATTTCATTGTACAATGTCTTGGCCACAAGATCATGTCTCATAGGTAGGTAATACCGTGATGACATTTTTGGACAGATGCTAATGATGTGGGTGATATCTTCGATACTGATTCCACAGAGTCTGCATCGATTATTACATTGTGGCGCTTTGCCCGCCTCTCTGTCCCGTTTGTTTATTAGGAATTTGGTTGCTATTTCTTGTTCTTGAATAGCAAAAGCATACCCTTCAAAGTGAGAGTTGGTGACCCGATTGTTTGTCCACGATAGACTGCTCTGGTTGTCAATGTTGTTATCACCCTGGAGTTTTCTGTTAACGTATCCATGCATGGTCTTCTGCTGGAATGCATTCATCCTCTCCTCTGATGTTATGTTACGGTAGAGTCTTGCAATTTCTTTGGGTAAGAGTTCAGGGTTGTCGAATAAGGAATGCTTGTCAAGTAGTTGCCTTCCCAATCTCATGATGGTATTTACCTCATGTCTGCAGACTTCATCAAGGAGTGCACTTCGACACTTGGTGGTTATGAGATGATGTCGAAGAGATATGACACGGCATTTCGTTTTAGGTATAGGCGGTCTACATCGCTATTGATGTGAAAGTTGTTCGTGCTCGTTAGTATTTTCCGGGTCTTCACATCAAGGGCTCGGATTTCATCGATCGTCCAGTCAAGTATCCCGAATGTCGGTACGAGTACTGGTACTGCAAACACATTGTGGGCTATTGCTTTATTGAACGCAGAGAGTTCCGAGGTCCATATTTTCCTAACCCGATTTCTGTATTCCTTAGTAACACGTTCCTTGTTACATGTACCTTCGTATGATACGTTTTCATCTACTCCCAGGTATCTAGCATTCCTCATCAGATATTGGAGAAACAGATAGGCCATTGATGGAGATGTTGTTAGGGTGGTTTTTAGCCTTTCCTCGTTCCACAACCATATAGGAACATTTATCTTGGCCAAACTTTAGTCCTACATCACCAGAAAATGTTGTGACCAGGTCGAGGCTTTTTTTCCTATCATCCATGTTCTTGGCATACAATTTCAAATCATAGACAAAGAAGCAGTGCGTAGTTTTGGTGTTTCTGTTTGCCTGCGTTCCAATTAGATACCCTTGTATGTATGTATGTATGTATGTTATCAATCAGTTTCATTTCTGTATTTCTTGTCCATAGAGAAAGAGCCGGACTCTAACATAGATTCAAGGCTCCTTCATTGGAACTTTTATCAACATCATCTAGGTATTTGTGCATATGTGTGTGTGTGTGCAGTATTTGGTGTTAGTGTATGCGCAGATTTGTATGTTTGTTTTATGGATGCGTTTTTATGTCTAGATGCATGCATATGTATTTATGTGCTGTATGTATGTATGTATGTATGTATGTATGTACGTATGTATGCATGCATGTATGTATGTATGTATGTATGTATGTATGTATGTATGTATGTATATATGTATGTATGCATGCATGTATGTATGTTTTTGTGAAGATTTGTATGTTTTGTTTTGTATGTATGCATTTATGTATGTATGTACAAGGGTCGGTTGAAAAGTTAATTGAGTGACCAAGATACTCTCATGGAATGTGACCAAATGAGGTTTATTTTTCAACATTGTCCACCTTGCGGTCCAAGCCACAGTCATAAACGGCAGCCATTGAAACTAAGGGCTTGTGCTCTGGTGCTTTGTCCCGATGAATTAAGGCTCCTTTCGTCAGATTTCCTGGGCGGGTGGTCTTGATAGACTTTCGTAACTGCCTCACTAAGTTGGCATAGATTTCTCCAGTGAATGGTGTGGCCCTTCTGAAGATAGTCAATAAACACAATGTCTTTTGCATCTTAAGAAGCTGTAGCCATTACTTTTCCTGTGATTAAACGATCTTGGCCTTCGTTGGAGCAGGTGAGGAGTGTTTCCACTGCAGAAATTGTCTTTTTGTCACTGGCTCAAAGTGTTGAATCCAACACTCATCGTGAGTTAGAAAATGCTCAAACAATGTCAGATTTTCCCATGATGTGATCAGCCAGGTGCGCTTTTGATCAGGTGTCAGAAGAGGTGACACCCACCGAGCAGAAACCTTTGTCATGCCATATTCATTGTGCAAAATATTTTCAACTCTCTTACGGGATATGCTAATAGCATTGGCTATTGATTTATAGTCAATCGTCTGTTCTCCATTATTATGTAGTGAGCACGATCAATGTTTTCCTCGGTGATGGCAATTGCAGGACGTCCAGACATTGGGTCGCCTTAAAGATCCTTTCCCTCGTAAATTCCGCTGCCCACTTTTGCACTGTCGATAAAGCTGGAGCGTCATTCCCTAATGTAGTAACAATGTCGGCAGGAATGTAACTTTTCTGTAGGTACTTGATAACGTCAAGATGCCATTTTTTTTTCCATTTTCAAGAGAAAATACTACTGGTTACTTTTGAAGTCTTCTTTAAAAACTCAGATGTCAGTTTGCCTGAAACGAAACAACGCATTTATTAATAAGTAGAGTTGAAATTAATACATGCAAGATTTCACAGCTCTTGCATCATTCCTCATAGCCAGCATATGAACTTTTCAGACCACCCCTGCATGTATGTCATTATTCAGTTTCATTTCAAGATTTCTTGCCAACAGAGAAAGAGTCGGTTTCTAACTTAGATCCAAGTCTCCGTCATTGGAATTTCAACATCAACAACAGGGTATTGTTCTTTGTTTGTATGTATGTATATATGTATGTATGTATGTATGTATGTATGTATGTATGCATGCATGTATGTATGTATGTATGTATGTATGTATGTATGTATGTATGTATGTATGTACGTACGTATGTATGTATGTACGCATGTATGTACGCATGTATGCATGTATGCACGTACGTACGTATGTATGTATGTACGCATGTATGTATGTACGTACGTACCTATGTATGTATGTAAGTACTACTACGTACGTATGTATGTATGTATGTATGTATGTATGTATGTATGTATGTATATGTAAAGATTTGTATGTTTTGTTTTATGTATGTATACTCATGCGTATATTTGCTTATCTAGACATGCTCATATATATTTAAATGATAAACTTCTGGAAAGTTTTACAGACTTATACAATTCCAGTGATGGATTGGATCTGTAGTCTTCGAATTAGCTTTCTCCTTTCTGGTTTTGAGAAGTCTAATTTCTCAGGATTGATATTTAGACAGTGTGTTACATATCCTAAAGTCCCAATAATTACATGTATAAACCTGAGCTTGTAATCTGGATAGAGTAACTGCAGATTTCTCAATAGTTCAGCGTAGATATTCTCTTTTTCACTGGTCTTCACCTTTATGTTAACATTCGCTGGGTAGCTGATTTCTACAACACTACACAATTTTTCTTCTCTGTCCCTAATCATTATATCAGGTCTGTTGTGCTTACATTTTATTGATGTCTTCACTGATACATTCTACCAGTACTCCTTTTCATAATGTGTGGCTATGGCTTCTACCATACTGTGGGTTCTTATTTCTTTGTCCTCGTGTCAGCATTCAGACAGCTTTCATTATAGAATGATATCTTCGTTCTTAACTCTGCGAAGTCTCCATCCGTTGTCACATTTTACTGCTTTTCCTGCATCTCTGTCACTTTTGTGCATCAGGTATTTGGTTAATATTTCTTGTTACTGGAGTGCAAATGCATACCCTTCAAAGTGGGAGGTAGTAATCCGGCTATTGGTCCATGATAGACTGATTTGATGGTCAATGTTACTATCATCTCGAAGTTTTTTTACTAACATGTCCATGCATAGTCTTCTGCTCATATAGGCTCATCCTTTTATCAGATGATACGTTGCGGTAGAGTCGTGCAACTTCTTTGGGCATGTATTCTAGGTTATCAGACAAAGAATGTTGCTCAAGGAGCTGCCTTCTAAGTCTTATAATGTTATCAGCCTCATGTATGTAAACTTGGTCAAGGGATGCACTTCGACGTTGGATGTTAAAAACCGAAGGGATATGATACGACATTCAAAAGCATTTTGGATCGATGTTAAGCAACTGCTCCCTTGTTTTCGTTTTAGGTTGAGGCGGTCTACGTCACTGTCTATGTGGAAATTATGCGTGCTAGTTATTATTTTTCGGAGTTTCCTATCAATGGCTCGAATCTCATTAAGAAACCGAAATGTTGGTATGAGTAATGGCACTGCAAACACATTGTGAACCACAAGGCCGTAATATTCTTTAGTGACACGTATTTTGTTACAGGTGCCATTATAAGATATATTTTCATCCGCCCCTAGATACCTGTAACATTTCTCATCAGATATAGGGGAAACAGTCAAATCATTGATGGAGATGTTGCTAGTCTAGTTTGTAGTTCTCATCCTTTTCACAACCATATAACACCATTTATCCTGACCAAACTCCAACCCTACATCCTTTGAGAATGTTGTAACTAGGTCAAGGCTCTTTTTCATCTCGTGCATATTCTTTGCATACAGTTTCAAGTCATCCACAAAGAAACAGTGTGTAATTTTGGTATTTCTGTTTCCTTGTGAGCCAGTGACATATCCTACAGACTTCCTTAACATAAATGACAACGGGTTTACAGAAAGTATAAACAACATCACAAAGAGGCTGTCCCCTTGGAATATTCCTTTGCGATACTGTGTTCTATCAGTGATAATGCAGTCACTCTTTGTATTTAATTTCAAGATGGTGACCCACGATGAAGTCAGGTCAGGCATTGCTTTGATAATTCTCACTGGAACTTTAGCAGGATGATGGGCTTCCAACATCCACGAGTGGGGAACAGAGTCAAAGGCTTTCTTGTAGTCTAGCCACATTGAAACTAGGTTCCTCCTATGCTCTTGCATCTCTGACACCACAGTTTTATTGATTAACAATTGCTCCGCACATCCCCAAACTCCCTCCTTCTCAGCTGCTTTTTCTGCTGTGATGATGTTATTGGTTTCACAATGGTCCTGGAGGAAGAGGTTTAACCATGCTGTATGTATCTTATACATTGAGTTTTCGCATGTAATTGGCCGGTAGTTTTTTGTCATGTGGGTGGTTCTGTATTTGGTGATCAATTTTGTCTCTACCAGAGCTAACCAGTGTGGTATGCTATTGTTTCCATTGAGAGCTTGCTCGTAAAATTGATAAGATATGGTTGGTAGAATGCTAGCTTCTTCTACCAATATCCAACAATCAAATCTCTTCCAGGTGCTTTTCCATTCTGGAGTTTCTGGATCACAGTTGCAAGAGTTTCACGTTGTAAGTCTTGGATGTAATGCAGGAGCAATAACTTTTTCGGATTTCTTCCAGCCACAGAGCATCTTGGTTAAACTCCTCTTCATTCCAGATTTTCTTCCAGAAGGAGTCTATATCTTCTCGTGAAGGAGCTTCTGTGATTTTCACTGCTCCTCTTATCATGTCTCTGTATACTACTGCTGCCTGGCTTCGGTCAAATTTTTTGTTTATTATTTTTCTCTGTTATTCTCTTCTGATGTCGGAGTTTTTCACTGACAGCTTTTAGCTCCTGCTTGAGGATAATCAGTTTGCAAGTGAGTGTCCCCTTTTTGCTGTCTCCAAACATCATTTCTATCTCCTTCTTTACTTTCTGTTGGTGGGACATATAGTGATTTGCTTGTTTGCATGCTATAAGCATCATTGCATGACTGATAGTTTTCCGTAAACCAGTTATCTTTTTCTGATGTATGTATGTATGTATTTATGTATGTATGTATGTATGTGTTTGTGTTGGCACTCCGTTGCTTACGACGTCGAGGGTTCCAGTTGATCCAATCAACGGAACAGCCTGCTCGTGAAATTAACGTGAAAGTGGCTGAGCACTCCACAGATACGTGGTGTATGTATGTATGTATGTATGTATGTATGTATGTTATTATTCAGTTTTATTTCAAGATTTCTTGGCAATAGAAAAAGAGCCAGTTTCTAACCTAGATTCAAGGCTCCTTCACAGGAATTTCAAAATCAACATCAGAGTATTTTTGTATGTATGTATGTATGTATGTATGTCTCTTCCATTTTATAATTATTATATATCTTCCACTGAGGAGGGAGCCAGTTTCCAACAAAGATACAAGCCTCCATCTTTGGGATGTAGTTAACACAGACAAATTCACATTTGGAACTTGAGAAAAGTTTTGCATATTTTTACTGTTCCACTCACCGATTGAACTTGTACGAATCGGCCGGTCAATTTCTCTTTCTGAAAATCCCAGTTTACCCAGATTCTCCTTTAAGCATTTGCTAACAAAACCTAGTGCTCCAATTATTATTGGTATGAATTTGATTCATAGTCTGGATTTAGAAACTGAAGGTTTTGAAGCAATTGTCCATAAAGGCGGTGCTCCATCATGGCCACAGTCAAATGACTGAAACAAGTAAAAAAAAAAAAAAAGAAATTAAAAGAGATATCCTATTTTTCTTTGATTTTCAAAGATATATTTATATTTGCAAGGCAGTTCACCTCTATGATGGTACATACCTTTGCCCTTCTGTCCCAAACAACAATATCTGGCCTGTTATGTTTAAATTTGACAGATGTTTTGATGGGAATATTCCACCAGTATTCCTTCAGTTGCTGTTTATGAATGTATTCCATAACAGAGGGATTTTCTAAGTTTATTTCAGGACAGTCTCTTTTGTGGATGTCACTGTAAACTGTTTTAGCAACAACATCGTGCCGCATTGGGAGGTAGTACCGTGACGACATTTTAGGACAGCTGCTAATAACATGCGTAATGTCTTCCACGGAAACATGACATAGCCTACACATGTGGTTGCACTTTGGGATTACAAGAGTGTCACTGTCTCTCTTGTTCACCACGTACTTTGTGGCAATTTCCTGTTCCTAGATTGCAAACGCATAGCCTTCAAAGTGTAATGTGATGTACTGGTCTTGGGTCCAAGAGAGGCTGTCAACATCACTGTTTCTGTGGAAGTTCCCAGTTGTTGTCAGAATTTTGCGGGTTTTGATATCTATAAAGTGGATTTCCTCTACAGATCAATCAAGTATCCCAAATGTTGGGATCAGCACTGGTACTGAAAATGCATTGTGGGATATTTTTTTGTTGTAAGAGGAGAGTTCCAACTACCACATTTTCTTAAGTCTGGTGTAATATTCTCGGGCCACTCTATCTTTAGTCACAGTGCCTTCGTATGATACATTTTCGTCTATGCCTAGGTACTTGTAACATTCTTTGTGTGGAACGGGGGAGATAAAGAGATCGTTGATGCACATGTTCTGGGTTTAGGGGACTGACTTTCCTCGTTCTATAACCAAATATAAACATTTCTTTTGGCCAAATTCCATGCCTATATCCAGTTGTTTTTTGGAATTGTTAACACTTTTAGCATAAATCTTCAGGTTGTATACAAAGAAATTATGAGCCACATTGATATTTCTGGCAATTGAAGATACTAGCATGTAACCATTTGTTTTCTGCAGTAGAAATGATAATGGACTCAATGTCAAAATGAAAATAAGTACAGAAAGACTATCTCCCTGGAATATTCCCTTTGAGATGCCTCCACTATTAGAAACAATTATTCTGTTCTCAGTTGTAAGGGTAAGAATGGTTGTCCATGTCTTTGTGAGTTTTAAGGTAGTAGGTACCTTTGCCAGATGTAGGTACCTTTGCCAGATGTAGGTACTTCAACAGACATGAATGAGGGATAGAGTCGAATGTCTTCTTATAGTCAAGCCAGACTTTCACAAGGTTTCTGCGTTTTTTTCTTACTTTAGTCAGGACAGCTTTGTTTATTAAAAGTTGTTTGGCACATCCCCACACTCCCTTCTTTCCACCAGCCTGTTCATCAGTCACAATGTTGTTTGACTCACAATGGCCCTGGAGGAATTGATTGAGGCAACTTGTGTACAGTTTGTATATAATGTTTAGGTAAGCAATGGGTCTGTAGTTTCCTGCCATCTCGGTGATTTCATTTTTAGCAACAAGATTTGTCCTTGCTGTAGCAAGCCAATGTGGTATATCAGTCTGACCTTCCACAGTCCTTTTGAACATACATATCAATTGGTTTCTATAAAATGTCAGCTTCTTGTACCAATATCCAACTATTAGATCCCTTCCAGTGTCTTCCCATTCTGCAGTTTGCCTACTGCTATAGCGGGGGTTTCTGCTTCAATTTTGTATGTTTTACTGTTAGTATTGATACAGTATTCTCTCCCAACTGTATTTACCCATGATGCATTCAGGTTGAAATCCCTCTTTTCGTTCCAAATTTTTTTTACCAAAATGATTGTAGATCTTTTGAAGAGGGAACTTTCTTAATGGTAATATTTTCCTTCCTCATCTCTTTGTATAATGCTTGTGGGTTAGAAGCAAAAATTCACTTGCGATAGCGGAGTTTTTCGCTCATCGTCCTGATTTCATGTTTTAAAGTGATTAGCTTTTCTCAAGAGCTCGGTGTGAAGATTTGCCATAGAGTTTCATTAATTTTTATCTAAGGTAGAGCTGGTGAGGTGTAAACTCATTTTTCTCCTTACATTTTATTGTTATAGTTGACCATCCAATATAGCGGCGCACGTTGTTGATATTTTCTTCAAGTTTTGTTTACCATTTAGGTTGTTTCCGTTTACAAATTTCGTTACTTTGGTCACTGTAGATTTTTCCTAGGTGTTCTTTAAGAGTAATAGCGGCTGTGTATATAAGAGTTTTAATATTCCAGTAATTAACATCACATGATTCCATGTGCTCTCCAGCAACATCATTGATAACCTTAAACATTAGATCGGTCGGATTTGTTCTCGCTCTTGTTGGGAATAGTCTGTTGCTTCGAGAAAGTAGCGAAATTTTTTTGCGTATTGTGGTTTTAAAATGTTTTTGAGTTGGATGTATTCCGCAGTCTTCGCTACTGAGTCAGCTAAATTTGGAGACACACTCAAATTTAGCGATGGCGGGAGCGGTAGTTTGTTTCCATTATTTTTTACGCAGCTTCTGGCAGATTTTGGCCCATTTTCAGTGTTTTTAGAGTATCGAGGACCAGTTGAATTTTTTTTTTTCTTTTTACAAAA
>NC_142941.1:24578009-24585509 GCF_046866305.1 Octopus bimaculoides | reverse complement strand
ACTCTTTAATTCTACTTATATCGCTAATACCATATTTTCATCCCTTGCGCATATGTAAGAAATCAATTTTTCTATCTACCATTTCTAAAATTGTAGTTATTATTTTCAGCTTATTAGCTTACTCTCTCCCACTGCGACATTCCCCACCTTTACCCGTTGTTGCAAGAACATCAATAAATACATTAGAATTCCCAAGGATATTTTGCATAGAAGCACAGCTCGTCAAAGATATTCATTCATCGCTTGCTGAAGTTGTAATATCGAACTCTTATTTTCCAACTGAACTGCTGGAATATTTCTAGTTATATGCCAAGCAATGAGGAAGAAGCACTGGCCATAATATGAAAACGAAATGATGAAATTTCGCAATGAAAACTGTGAAAATAACGTACGGAAGAAGTATAAGTACGAAAGAGAGAAAGTGAGTGAATGAATGAGAGTGGGTAAGCAAGGGAGAGAGAGAGGGGGGACAAAAGAGAAAGCATTTTAATGCTATCTATCTGACAAGATTACGCATATATTTTTCCTCCTCAAATACACATACACTATTACTATAGTACACACATAAAACACTACTTATGAATTACAGCATGTACACACACACACACACACACACACACACACACACACACACACACACACACACACACACACACACACACACATATTTATAAATAATAATTTTATAAATATGTAGATTTATGTATTATTTTTTAACTGGATGTGTTTTCGCATACATACTGCCGTCATCCAGGTTTATGAACATTGTAATTTAATGTGAAGCTAAAAATCAATAAAAGCAATATTTCTTTATTCTTGGGAAACTTGTCTGAACTTATGAGAGTCCGTTACTGAAAGAAAATGTTGATTGAGTCATAAGTAAATTCCAGCAATTTCTATGTAGATATTTCATCATATTTTCAACAAGTCTGATGATTATTTTTACATCGATCCTTTAAATGCTTCGTCTATGCAAATTCTAATATTTTCTTTATATTTTTACACACACACACTCACACACACACACACACACACACACACACACACACACACACACACACACAGGACATTCGCATACCCATACATTGGTACACACACACACACACACACATATATATATATATATAATATATATCATACATGTATACATGTGTAATGCATATACATATATATATAATATAGCCGTCTAAGAGTTCATAAGTCAGGAAAAAATGCATTCGAATTAATATGATATAATATACATACATATGTATGCATGTATGTATGTATGTATGTATCAATGACAATTTACTCATTCGCTTGAGTAAATAAATTCTTTTAGATGTGTTTACATTTTGTACTTCTGAATATGTTCATTCATTGCTTTCATTCACCTTTCACCTTTTTTCCCAAACTCTCTTGATTTCTCCCCAAATCTCGCCGTCTTTCCTTCAGTACACTCCGTCTCTCTTAGCAAGTGAGCACATTCCTCAGTCCTCAGCTCGCCTCTTTCCTTTTTTTATTTTTTTTCTCTCGTCTTTTATTAAACGAGCTCACATCTGCACCAAGACAACAAAAGGAATTGTTATACGTCCACTCTGGAGTACTGTCAATTTATCCACAGTTTTACACTGAGGGGAGAGGATGATTCACAACGGATGGTTGGACAGGCAAACCGAGGAGGATGACGAGTAAGTGACAAGCTCTATTTATCAATACTGTGTCGTCTGTTTGCTACCTACTTGGTATACGGGCACGTCATCTCTTATTGTCACCATAGTAGTAGTAGTTCGACAATACAAACAAGGGAACATCGATTACATTTACTGTTCAGTTCGCTCATTGCGACACTAATCTCCGGAAGATTGTTTCATTAAAGTACAACTTCAGACAACTTATTAGCTCTAAACAGCCAGTTACACTAGGGTTGACAAATTATACAGTTTGTCTACAGAGTACACATTATAAGAGGGGACATCTACATGGTCGCTCGATCTGCTATAAAAAATAGCAGCCAAATCTCTCCAAAATCACATCTCAATAATCTTTAAAAAAGAAGGACACATGTACTCCTAAAATAATATACAGTGTCTGCATAAAATATGGACTGATCACGGCTGGAACGCCTTTGATCTTCTGTCTGATTGATCAGGGCCGAACTAGAGTTGAACAAGTAAGCATTTTAGTAACATTAATTTACTAAAAATGATATTTTTGAATTGTCTGCTACTATTCCAAAGAAAAATTTCTGATATCGGTACAGGTCTTTATATCTATAAGCGAGAAGTAAGTTGTGGTACTCATATATTTCTCAAATAGCGCCAAAAGCAAAAGTGGTTTTAATTAGAAATCAGAAGCTGGTTATATTCCTGTTACAAATAATTATTCTTTAGTTGTTGTTGTTTTGCTGTTTTGCCCCAAGTTGGCTTTCTCCGAGCAGACCTATGATCAAAAGTATTCCAATCGTGACCATCCCCATGTATTTGTATATCTAGGTGCACATTATGTAATGCGTCCTTCCCATTTGAAGATGTTAAAATGTAATTTCAGAGAATACGAGTGTATAATTGGTGGGTCGAGAGACAAGGTTGAATCCCCCTCATTTGTTATTAAAAGGAATTAGGAAGATATGAGATATTCACGACTTTCTGACGGGTATTAGTGACATTAGTGAAATGAATGCATTTATAAATCGAAACAGGACCACCGGAACCTTTCCGTGCCACAATCCTATACATACATATATATATATATATATATATATATATATATATATATATATATATATATATTTATATATATATATATATATATTACCTAGGCACAATGTGTGCTTATATGCTTCTTGACTGGCATTTACTGATTGCGAAAGGGTGAAAGGCAAATTGACCTCGACAAGATTTGCACTCAAAACGTAAATAAATAAAACAAATATCGTCCGACGCTCTGACAATTCTACAAACGTTATTCTATTTTAATAAATTATAATGAAGATTAATACAACTTAAGCAAGACCCTCACTTACAATTCTAGTTGTAATGTTATCCTAAAGAATATTGGCAATAATAACACCCGTGAGGACACTGTTTTACTAGCAACATTGAACTGCAAACACAGTTGCAGTTCGGTTATTTGCACACACACACACACACACAAAAAAAAAAAAGTTCCGATAACAGCATAAGTGACATTTACACCTAAATAAAGTCACCCTTTGTAAGTATTTAGAAACCGACAAATATCGTCACATGAAAGAGATATAATGACAAATTCTAGCTGTTTCTAGCCCGTCAGAGAGATTACATCAATGTGAGACGTTTTTAATCACTTCAATTGTTTCGTCGTTCTCACTTTTTCCTATTTTCCAGAATACATACATACATACATACATACATACATACATATATATAAATAAATATATATATATATATATATATATATATATATATATATACTTACACACACACACACACACACACACACACACACACACACACACACACACACACACAATATATATATATATAAATTAAAAACGTAAAATTAAAACAGAACACAAAGGATTCAGCGGTACACGTATGTATGTATATATATATATATATCGATATATATATACATACATATATTGTATATTCTTAATAAAGATTAACCGAAGGGGACATACTAATATTGCTTCAATGTTTTCACAATGTTTCACAATATCAATATTCTTACCATTTACGATCATGAAAGAATTCCTACTGACACTAGCACATACATACATGAATACATACAGAGAAAAGGGAAAGATAGACAGATGTCTTAACGGTAATTTGCACGGTTTCGGAGAAAGAAAGTCTGGGATGTAGAGGCGGGATAGAACAGCTGTTTTATCTTAGTTCACGTGCTATTGAGAAAGAAGAACTCTGTATGCTACACAGTTTGGTTATTATTTTCAGTTATTTCGTGTGCATTTTGTTATCTTCTTTGAAGAGAAGCAGGGTAACACTTAATACATCATGTCGATATCCAATATGCTCGTATCATGATCACTATCTAAACTCCAAACATATATCTTCTCTCTCATATTAATCTTATAATTAGATGCACTGCAGTTTTTTTCCATTCTTCTTCTTCTTCTTCTTCTTCTTCTTCTTCTTCTTCTTCTTCTTCTTCTTCTTCTTCTTCTCCTCCCCCTCCCCTCCCCCTCCTCCTTCTTAATAATAATAATAATAATAATAATAATAATAATAATAATAATAATGATAATAATAATAATAATAATAATAATAATAATATTTTTTTCTTTTTTCTTTTCATCCTCTTTCTCTTCTCTGTCCTTCTCCCTTAATTACTCCCTATTTTAAATGGTCGTTGTTTTTGCTTCCGTTTGTTAACGTTGGCTCTGTTGGTTCTTATCAACCATTGTATTAGCAATAACAATAGAATTAAGAACCAATATTACTTTGAAGAATTCTTGTAGCTGTATTGATTTTAGAATGTCAAAGACTGACTACACACTGCTAATACAGATCAAGGAAAAAAAATCTAGTAAACAGAAACATCGCGTAGTATTTGAACAAACTCATATAAACTTCCAAACACTTGAAGTAAGATGGGTAGCCACAGGAAGTGGTAGCTGTTGTTTTGTAATGGGTTTACCTTTACGTAGTACCAGACGGAAGAACTAAATTCCTGTGGAAGGAAGGAATAAAACAGCTTAGATACTGAATTTCGTTGCGGCTCGATTGTACAAATTAACCTCTAATTTATGTTGAAACATAATAGAATTAATGTAAACACTACATCAATACACTTTAATTCTATTCTAAACGAAAGTATATGGTATATGATCCTTACGTGTTGACGGGTCAACATCAAACACTTCCTACACTTGTGATCTGTTAAAATCAAGGCCTTCAGTTAGAAACTAGCGCTTATTGACAACAACCGGTAATTATACCTCAAGAATTTATACCTGAAGGAACCTATATTTCAATCAATATTCACTGAGAGATTATCATTATTCTCAAACTACGAATTTTACGATATAACACAAAAAGTATTTCAGGATCTTAAAGTCACAATATTTTCTACATCACTATTTTAAAACTTTTTTAACAAGAGGTGAAACGAGAATAATAATTAATATATTATGAAAGAGAAAGTTATTGAATATTTGATGAATAAGAATGATGAATAAGCCTTTAACCTTCAGGTTGTGCCTGTGAGGTAGGTATCACTCACATTATCGTCAACTGTCCAAAAATGTCCTCAAGGTTTTTACATCAATATGAAATATAACATTGTTGCTAAAACCATTTACAAAACAGAATGTCCCGATAGCCATAGCAAAGGCACACCAAAGCCAAAATGTATGTATCCCTTTAAAAATAAGGAATACTGTTGAAACATTACAACGAAAAGATCAGCCTGGAGCAAATGCAATAGACCTGATGTTGTTCTTAGGGACAGTATATGAAAATCATGCACTGTTGTAGAGGGAAGCTGTCCAGTGAATGTGAGGGTCTCGACTGAAATTGGAGAAAAGGGAATTGACAAAATTATAGTCCAGAAATGAAGTAAAGTGTTTAACATCCTGCAAATACAACCGATTAGAGATACAGTGAAAATTTATAAAATATTCCAGGGGTTCTCCATTTAACTCATCTGGAATCAACATGCCCACCATCGGTTGTGCATATGGCATACAAACACATACATAAACAGTAGTGATATGCACACACGATACATGAGTGCAAGTTCGTCTACAAATGCACATACATATAAACATAACGTTACTCGTTACCCTGAACTGTCACAATTCAAAGAAAAGTTTTGAATTTTGCAAACAATCCCAAGGAAAAAAAATCACCCGTCCGTCCGTCCATCCATCCGTACATATATACATGCATACATATTCATGCATGCAGTTGCACGTTTACACGTAATATACACATAGATATGTACATACACACATACATAAACTAAAACTATGCCTGGGCACCACTTTCAGGGGCATTTTGTTGGTCATAGCAACTCTTCTACTTATTTCAGTTTCCTAATTACTTCATCCCTTTATATTTTACTAATTAACTTATAATTTTGTAGTGCTGTTACTGGCCTTTGTTGTCCAAATACATGCTACTGGTCGTTCAGAGTTGTTTAGCTCATTTTCATTTTATTTATACTAATTATCAGAACCATAAAGATGGCCTTTTGTTTGAGTCAAAGGACAAGGGAGGGCGACTATTGTTATGATGGCGGAAAATGCGTTAAGAAGCACATGGTCACAACTGTCATGGAAAAACATATGGTCACAGCTGTCTTCTAGTCTCCAGACAACCAAACTGTTTTTGCCTAATGGCAGCCAGTTTTGGAGAGTAATGATTCTTGACATTATCTTTCCTTCCCATTTGATGTTGTTCCCACTTGTCACTAAGCGATTGTTCTACCTTCTATCGAAGCACAGATGATTTTAATAAATCAAGTATTTAACTTGTATGTTGTTTCATTTATTCACACTTGTCTTTGTTCTTCAAATACATGTCACAAACACTGTGAGTTATTTCTCTTAGCTTATTTGCGTTAGCCTCCCCCACCACACGTATATATATATATATATATATATATATATATATATATATATATATATATATATATATATATATGCACACTCACACACAAACGCACACATACACAAATATGCCAAAGGGCGGTAACCACAATTGCCTGTTAATTGTAAGTTTATCCACCTACTTATCTGTTGTTATCTATACATGTATGTGTGTTTATGTTGTGCATCTTTGTATTTGTCGCCATCCACCAAAAATCGCTGTTGGTTTGCTTGATTCCCCATGACTTAATGGTTCAGCAAAATAGACCGATAGACTAAGTACTAGACCAAGAAAAATAAGTACTGGTTTCAAAAGGATCGGCCAAATCCTTCAAGGCAGCGCTCCAGAATGGGCGTAGTTAGCTGCTGAAACAACTAACACACACACACACATGCACGCACACGCACACACACACACACACACACACACACACACACACACACACACACACACACACACACTATTCTTATGCAAAGTACATACTCACTATTGTATAAGAGAATTTATTTGCAATATTTGTGTATATATGTGTGCATGTGTGTGTGGGTACATTTTGGTTATTTCGTCCCCATTAAAAAATTGCCATTGAAAAATTGCCACTGAAAAGCTGAGTTTATGTGGCTACAAGAGATTGGATTAAAAGGGTTACATCCTTTTGATTCAATACTTCAACACATTGTTGACGTTTCGCCTCCTCAATAGGAACGCTATGATTTGTTATAAAAATGTTATTACATTCAATATGATGTTTAATTTTTTCAGTTTTCATGTTTAACTTTTTTTTCAGTTTTGTATGATTTATTATAAAAATATTATTAGATTCGATAAGGCGTCTAATCTTTTCACTTTTCATGTTTATTAATTTTTCATTTGTTTTTGTCTTATTGAGGGTTAAACAATTATTTTACTTGGGGGAGATAACCCA